>NW_025966370.1:47989-50000 GCF_021869965.1 Rhincodon typus
CTTCCTGCTCCTCTGATGCTGCTTGGCCTGCTGTGTTCATCCAGCTCTGCACCTGATTAAAGATGGAGTTTAATTTAGGCAAGTGTGCAGTGCTACATTTTGGCGAGGCAAATCAGGGCAGTGCACTTAATGGTAAGGTCCAGGTGGGTGTTGCCAAATAAAGAGACCTTGGAGTGCAGGTTCATAGTTCCTCGAAAGTGGAGTCGCAGGTAGATAGGGTAGCGAAGAAGGCGTTTGGTGCACTTGCCTTCATTGGTCAGTGCATTGAATACAGGAGTTGGGAGGTTATGTTGCAGCTGTACAGGACACTGGTTAGGCCAGTTTTGGAAAACGGCATTCAATTCTGGTCTCCCTGCTTTAGGAAGGATGTTGTGAAAGGGTTCAGAAAAGATTTACAAAGATGTTGCCAGGGTTGGAGGGTTTGAGCTATAGGGAGAAGCTGAATAGGCTTGGTCTACTTTCCCTGGCACATCAGATGCTGAGGGGTGACCTTACATAAGTTTATAAAATTTGAGGGGCATGGATAGGATGAATAGTCAAAGCCTTTTCCCCAGGATAGGGGAGTCCAAGACTTGAGGGTATAGGTTTAAGTTGAGAGGAGATTTAAAAGGGACTTAAGGGGCAAAGTTTGCATGCAGAGGGTGCTGCGTGTATGGAACAAGCTGCCAGAGGAAGTGGTGGAGGTTGGTACAAATACAACATTTAAAAGGCAACTGGATGGGTTTAGAGGGATATGGGCCGAATGCTGGCAAATGGGTCTAGATTTATTTAGGATATCTGGTCGGCATGAATGAGTTTGACCGAAGGGTCTATTTTAGTGATTTACATGTCTATGACTCTTAAGTTTGGAAGCTTTGAATGTGGGTTGGGAATGAATACCAAAATGACAAAAATAAGAAATTAGAAACAAAACACCGGAAGAATGAAAATTGAAGTGGATACCGTTGCATTGGAACAGTAGATAAGCTTGTCTGTGAAAGAGAGGGAGGCAGTCACCTTCACCGAGAAGAACGAAAGAGAGGACCCTGCATTTGTTAAACAGCATGAAGGAATGGGGTCTGCAGCTTTGTACAGAATGGAAAACAGGGTCTGCAACTTCTGAAACGGCAAGAGAGTGCACAAAGACAGAAGTTTCATAAAGAGAAGAGCAGAACGGCAGTGAGAGATAAAAACAGTCAACATTAACCTGTTTCTAATAGTTGTAGCCAGAGTGTGCCTTCACAGAAAAAATGAGCAGGTGATTGATGGGTATTTCTTTCTTTGTGGTTGGCCAAGTGGTTTCAATGAGAAGATGTTATTGCAGCTGAAACGTAGTTAAATCCATTCTTAAAATTGTTGAAATTGATTAATTCAGTAGAATAGACATGGATGTTGCAGCGGTAGCATGTAGATGTTGGTGGACACTGGTGCGATCATGATGACCACATATATGACAAGTGTTAGTTGTTGGAGAAGCTTTGGCTCTGAGTTGCAAAGCACCCGAGTTGTTGGATGCTGCAACATCCACAGAGGGGGAGATATACCTGGACACCATTTCAGGAGGCAGTCATGCCTGCTTAACTATGTCAAATTTGGTCCATGCTCAGGATGTGAGTGTGAGTGAAACAGGTAGTTGAATCCAAAATTTAGCTTTGGAGGAGCCTTTGTCAATGCCCTAGTCCAATAAGTACAAGATTCTTGCTGTGGGGGGTGGACAAGGCTCAGACTGAAGGAACGATAAGCAAGTTGACTATACTAACCTGTTCAAACTCCATTTGAATGATGGGACAAAAGAGAAATATAGAAGTGATGGGATAGCGTTAGGGAATGGATACTGTTCCTTGCAGCAAAGGCAGCAAGTCTTGAAGGCTATACTGCTTACCTGGTATCAAGTTTCATGACGTTTCATCTGGGATGGACTGGGAAGGGAAGGATCTAGTTGTGGTGATTCATGTAAGTATCAGTAACATAGCAGTGACTAGGAAAGAAGTTCTGTTTAGGGATTACGAGCAGCTTGGGTCTAAATTAAAAA
>NW_025966371.1:0-50000 GCF_021869965.1 Rhincodon typus
AAAAATTCTCAGCTTCATCCCAACTGAATACACCCCACCACCCAAGCAAATTTACACTATTGGTCACACTAACACAGATAAGGAGATAGTGTGAGAAAATTGCACGGAGGAGAAGAATAGCCATGTTCAAAGGGCTGAATGCCGTATTTCTGTACTTATATTCCTGGAATCATACAAGACAGAAGAGGCCCTTTGGCCCATTGAGTCTACACTGAAATGAAAACTACTCTGAATCTACACTAGTCCCACTTTCCAACACTTGGCCTATAGACTTGAATGTTACGACATTTCAAGTGGCTCATCCAAGTACTTTTTTTAAAGGTTAAAAGTTTCCTGCCTCAACTACTCTCCCAGACAGTGCATTCCAGAATCCCACCACCCACTGGGTGGAAAAAAAAAAGGCATTCCTCAAATCCCATCTAAACCTCCTGCCTTTTACCTCATATTATGTCCCTTGTTATTGACTGTTCAATTAAGGGGAGCACCTACTTTCTATCCACCCTGTCCGTACCCATCATTATCTTATACACTTCAATCAAGTCCCCTCTCAGCAGTCTCTTACCTTAAAAAAAATAACAACCAGAGCTTATCTCGCCTCGCTTCATAGCTAACCATTCCATCCAGGTAACATCCTGGCAAATCTCCTCTGCATCTGCTTCAGTGAAATCACATCCTTCTTATAGTGCAGTGACCAGATATGCACACATTACTCCAGCTGTGGCCTAAATGAAGTTCTGTAAAGCTCCAAAATAGCTTTCCTGATCTTATAATCCATGCCATGACTGATGAAGGCAAGTGTCCCCTATGCCTTCTTAACTGCCCTATTAACCCGTCCTGCCACCTTCAGACATCTGTGGACATGCACTCCAAGATGATAGTGCTCCTTTGAGCTTCCTAATGTCCTACCATTCATCGAGTACTCTTCCACTTGATAGACTTACAGAATATCTAGACTCTCCCTAATCCTACCGGTCAGTATTTTTTCATGTCCCCTCTTTGTATTCTCCTATTGTTTTCTCAAGTCCCCCGCTACACTCCAACAGGGCCTCTGTTGACTTGCTTCCTTTACTAAAAATTTCTCTTTTCCTTCTTAGCCAGTCCTGCATGCTCCTAAACATCCAGGGTTCTCTGGACTTGTTGCTCCTACATTTTATTGTAAAGGATGCTGGGCCAGTACTACCACCAATTCCACTTTGAATGCCACCCCACCGTACTGCTGTCAATTTACACAGAAGTAGCCACTTCCAATCTACTTTAGCCAGATCCAACTTTATTTTTCATAAAAATTGCCTTCCCTCAATCCTACACCCTTTCTTGCAGACCATCTTTCTGCTTTTCCACAACAAATTTAAAATGTCTGACATTGTGATCGTCATCATTAAATTACACTGCCACCTCCAACAGCTGCTGGCTTCATTCCCAGAATGAGGTCCAGCATTGCACTGCCCCTTGTTGGTCCTTCTATGGTATGTTGATATGAAAACTCTCCTGAATACATAAATAAATCTCCCTCCTGCGAAGCCTTTACACTATCATTATCCCAATTAATGCTGGGGAAGTTGAAATTCCTTAATGTAATTACCCTACTATTATTTTTAACACACCTCAGTAAATTGTCTACATACCTGCTCTTCCACTGCCCACTGGCTGTTTGGGGGTCAATAATACATTCCCAGCAGTATGACTGTCCCCCTACTAATTCCTAAACTCTACCCACAAAGCCTCATTTGAAGATCCTTCCAAGATATCATTCCTCCTTATTGCAGTAACTGACTTCTTAATTAATAATGAGATCCTATCTACTCTTTATACCCTCACCTCTTGCCTGAAGATCCAGTACACTGGAACGGTGATTGGCCAGTTCTGATCTTCTCTCATCATATCTGTGATGGCAACATCATCGCAATTCCATATGTCAATCCATGTCTTTAACTCATCGGTCTTACTGATAATCCTCCTAACATTAAAGGTAGAGTCCATCCAGCCTTGTCTTACTCCTTCGAAACTCAACATGGATAAACTCCCATCTGCCTTGGTTCCTTTACTGAAGTATGACATGCCCCTATTACGCATGCTGAATTGTTTTAAATTCCTCCCAACGGAACCAGAAAATCCAGCCGCAAGGATGTTGGTCCCAGTCTGGTTCAGATACAGATCATCCCACTTGTATAGGTCTCACCTTCCCCCAAAATGGTCCAGGAATCTGAAACCCTCCATCTTGAAGCAACTCGTGAGCCACGTATTCATCTACACTATTCTTCTATTTCTGTATGCGCTAGCATCCAACGCTGAGAGTAATCCAAAGATTACAACCTTTCAGATCCTGCTCTTTTGTCAACTACCTGGCTCCCTAGATCCGTGATGCAAGACCTCATCCCTATATCATTGGTACCAATGTGTACCCTGTCTTGTCATCCTCCCCTTCAAGCCCTGCAGCTGCTCAGTGATATCCCTGACCCTGGGACCTCGGAGGCAACACACTATCCTGGAGTCACGACTGCAGCCGCTGAAAAGCCTGTCTGTTCGCCGAAGTAATGAATCCGCTCTTGCTTTCTTCTTCCTCCCCTCCTATACAGTCAGGCTGCTTGTGGTGCCAAATGCTGGAGTCTGTCTGCACTGCCTTGAGGAGTCAGCACCCTCATCAGCTTCCAAAATGGACAACCAATTTGTGAGCAGGACCCCAGGAGACTTCTGCCTCATTTTCTTTGACTGCCTGGTGGTCATATATTCCCTTCTTTCTTCTAGCTCCTTGAGCTGCTATCCACAAAGCTCTCAGCCTTGTGTCTGTGCCACTGTCTCTGGCCACTGCTTGAGCTCTGAAACATGAAACTCAAGTTGAGAGCACTTTCTGTGCAGGAGGTGATCTAAGATGCTGGTAGCGACCATGACTTCCCACATATAACAGGTCACACATTGCATTTGGCTGACGTCATCTGCCATGACTTGAACTTATTTAGTCTTATTTGCCAACTTGTCTAAATACTTAAAAGTACTCCCTTTACCTTAAGAGAAGGAAAATAAAATTATTCCCCGACTTTTACTTATCCCTGGTCCTTCTCAGTTAACCCCTTAATAATCTCCCCATTCTTATTGAAGGGCATCTTTATTTTTACTGTATTATATGGAGCTGTTTTCTCCCTGGCCAAAAAGAATGTTGAAAATATATGCAAAAGATTTAGCTTCAGACAGCAGCACTCTAATTCACAATATCAAATATCACACTGGCATAGTCAGTGCCTGAAAAACAGAATATATAATAGCGACTACCCAAAGCAATAGCTATAAACTTCAAATGTGGCAGGGGAGACCTGAACTGAATACTACTTTAAGGAAGTTAAAAAGCAACTAAAACAATATCTTGCTTGGGGTGGGGGGGGGCGCGCAAAATTGCACATATTACAACAAAGTGCTCCCTGCAATTCTAAGATTTTAAATAAAAACAATAAAATCAACACTTTTAGTAAATGTTGTTAAGCATGAATTGTCTTCAGAGGTTTGGAAGTTGGAGACAGAAAGTGGGGATAAAGGAAAATGATGTCTGATATCCAAACTGGAAGCTCAGCTTTTCACCATAGCTGTCTCTATATTTCTACTTGGAATGTCAGTGCCACTGGGTAACTGCCATTCATAATTGCCTTTGAGAAGGTGGACATGAGCTGCCTTCTTGAACTGTTGTAGTCCTTGGGCTGAAGAGACATCCACAATGCTGTGAAGGATGTGAAGGAAGTTCCAGGATTGACATAATGACAGTGAGCAAACAGACAACGTCGTTCCAAGTCAGGATGGCACGTGGCTCAGAGAGGAACTTGCAGGCAGCGGTGTACCCATGAGCCCTTGCCTTCTGTATGGTAGAAGTTGGGCGATTTAATGAATTCATCTTGTAGACTATACACATTGCAAGCACCGTGCATCAGTTGTGAAAGGAATGAATGTTCAAGTTGATGGATGGGTTGCTAATCAAGCAGGATGCTTTGGCCTAGATAGAGGTATACAAAACTGGTATTTTTATATTCGCAGGTGGCAAAGATAGAAGGTACATTAAGTTGTAGGAGTTGGAGGGGGCAGGAGTTTATAAGGAAACATAAGCAGACAGAACTCTATGTCACAGTCTTTGTGCACTTGCTTAGTGTGGGCAAGCCTTACAAGCATGGGCATGGAACACCATGGGAGCTGATTAGGTCTTTGGTGTAGTGAGAGGTACTTAGTCACTGGTGCAAGATCCATTATGGTTTTCTGTTAAACTGTAGTTTGAAGCTTGCAGATGATCCAACATACAAAGACAATATATTACAGTAAAAATCACATCTTAAGGAGTGAACAACCCATCCCATGAAAAAAAAATCCCATTGTATAACCGTTGGTAGAAGCCTTGTAATTACAGTGTTAATATTAACTAGGACACTAACCATCAAATTTGGCCAAGACCACTTGTACATCAGCATAGGCTTGTAACTCCAACAGAGCTTCTAATAAATTTTCATGTATATTCAGCATACTAAGGAGTGGAAACTCTTTCATCAACTGAGAAAGAAAAGACATTGAGAGTTAATACATTTTATTGAACATTATTTAATGTGAGGTTCTGAAAATTCAAAATATACATTGTTTAACACTGCTTCTACAGACATATCATTTAATTCTGTACTGAGCAGTAACCAGAGTTCTAAAAATTTCAAAACTATTGACAGGAAAATCCAACAGAGCAGGTCACACTCTTCGGAATTTTCCTTTCACCTTACGGACATTTGTGGAGAAATAGAATCCAAGCAGTCTTAAGCCCCACAAGTCCGTAAACAACCACTATGAAAAATGTTACCCAAGAATTTAAGATCACAAGTTGTTAGTTCTCCTAATACGTAATGTTTATTATATTTCCTTGAAAAAAAGACTGGAAGGTAAAGGCAATATTAATTAACAGTTAAATCCCAACATGCTCATTTCGAAACACGAGATGATATTGCTGTTATTTCCATACACAGAATTAGTGAATACAACACGTATATTTCACATCTTTAGGATATCCCAAAGCTTTCCAGTCAATGAAAGACTTTTGAACTGTCATCATTCACTTTTATAATGCAGAAACATTAATTTGCACATTGTGAGATCACACAAACAATAATAGAACAATGACTAGATAACTGCTGTGGTTGGTTCGCTCACCAAGCTGGTTCGTCGTTCCGCAGACGTTTCATTATCCTGCTGGGTAACATCATCAGTGCAGCCTCCAATGAAGCACTGTTGTGTTTTCCTGCCTGGTTTTTAAACTTTGGTGTCTGTTGAGTTGGATAACTCGCTTCCAGTTTTCCTTTGCAGTGGAGTATATATAGGGTCTCGCTCTATGTTTTTGTTGACGGACTTCTTAGTGGAGAACCAGGCCTCTGGGAATTCCCATGCTTGTCTCTGTTTGGCCTGTCCTAGGATCCTGGTGTTGTACTAATTGAACTGGTGGTTTTCCTTATCCATGTGGATGGAGATGAGTGAGTATTGGTTGAGTCTTTTTGTTACTAGTTGGTGTTCATGCACTCTTTTAGCTAATTTTCTTCCTGTCTATCCAATGTAATGTTTGTCGCAGTCTTCGCAAGAAATTTTGTATATAACGTTGGTTCTGTCCACAGTGGGCAATAGGTCTTTGGTTCGGGTTAGCAGCTGGCGTAGGGTTGACGTGGGTTTGTGTGCCACTCTGATGCCCAGTGGTTGTAGGAGTCTTGTGGTCAGTTCAGATATGTTCCTGATGTGTGGTAGCGTGATGAGTGTGTTAGGGCGTGCAGCATCTTCCTGTTGTTGTTCATGTGATAGGTATCGTTGAATCCAATTGTTCAGGTATCCGTTGTCCTTAAATACTTGATGGAGGTACTCCTTTTTAGCGTAGTTCTGGGTTGCTGCAGTGTTGCTGCTCGTTTAAATAGGATTTTCATGCAACTTTGTTGGTGGGTGTTAGGGTGCTTACTGTTGAAATTCAGTACTTGGTCAGTGTGTGTGACTTTTCTGCGTACCTTTGTCAGGAATTCTCCATTGGCCCGGTGTTCTACCATGACGTCCAGGAATGGGAGCTGTTCGTTCTTTTCATCTTCCCTGGTGAATTTGATCCTGGTGAAAGTGTTGTTTATTAGTTGGTGTGTCTCCTCTAATTTGGTCCATTTAATAATGACGAAGGTGTCGTCCAAGTATTGGATCCATAGTTTCGGTTGAAATAGCTGAAGGGCCAGGCTTTCGAGTCTCCGCATCACCGCTTCTGCTATTAGTCCAGAGATAGGTGACCCCATGGGTGTCCCTTTGATCTGTTCACAGATTTGGCCGTTAAAGGTAAAGTGGGTCATGAGGCACAGGTCCAGTAATTACAGCATGTTGTCTGTGGAGATGATGTTTTAGTAGTATTGTTAGTGTTTCTCTTGCTAGTGGTATGTCAATCGATGTGAATAGGACAGTAACGTCAAATGACATCATAGTCTCATCATTGTCTATTCTTATGTCCTTGATGGAATTGAGGAACTCTTGGGCTCAGTGGATTGAGTGGGTGACTTGCTGACGAGGTGCTTTAGTCTCCGTTGTAACTCCTAGGCTAACCTATGTGATGGTGTACTTGGCAGGGAGACTATGGGTCTGAGGGGTACTTCTGGTCTGTGTACCCTCGGGAGGCAGTAGAATCAGGGGGTGTTAGTTCCTTCTGGTTTCATTCTTGGGTAGTCTGTTTTGCTGATTTGTCTGGTCTGTTTGAGTCTCTTTAGTATATTGAGTATCTTGTTTCCCAGTTGTGGTGTCGTTACCCAGCAGGGTAATGAAACGTCTGCAGAACAACGAACCAGCTCAATGAGCAAACCAACCACAACATCCACAACCTGAGCTACAAATCTACTCAAAAACTTTAGAGACTAGATAACTAATTTGAAAGAGTCCATGCCTGTCCTTGTATTGGTCCAAGACATCTCAAGAACTCTCTTCTCCTTGGAAACAGTAAAATTGGATATTTTATGTGCATCTGAAGACCAGGCAGACTTTTGGTTTAATGTCTCATTCAAAAGGCAGCACCTCTGACAGTGTAGCACCCCAAGTAATGCGCTGGGAATAACAGGTGAAATTTTGTGCTTAAGTCGGAAGACATTGGCAAATTTGATAACTTACATTATTTAATTATAATTCAGAGTATGACCAACGATTATGGGTAGATAAGAACAAATCAGTCAAAATATAAAGGTGATGCAGTTTTTACAGCTGGTGTAACTGGCATCTTTTTACTCACATCTCTCATTAGTTTTACTGCTTCTCGTATTCTTCCCAGTTTTCTTGCACACATTGCAAGCCTTCGTTTTATATAAACTAATACATTTGTGTCTCGCCCTGCCAAGAGAAAATAGATCAAGCTGAAATTCAAACCACTCTCAAAATGATAGGTGTTAATAGATGTCAGGCGCTCAGGTGAAAAATTCAGCTTCAGTATTCAAAGCATGATAACTAAACTGCTGTACAGCATATCGCTTATACACTTCCCATTCTCAGTTTTCAAATTCTTCCAAGCTTCGTCCCATCTCCATACCTGCAATCTCCTCCAACTCCATCAATCCTAGAGTCTTGCACAACGCCAATTTCCATCACTAGCTGCCTGGACCCCAAGTTCTAGAGTTTTCTCCCTCACCCCAAGATGAATGCTACTTTGAAGAATAGTTGCTGCTGGCAAACTCAACAGCCAAATTATGGGCAGCAAGTTCCAAAAAAAAGCAGGAAGATAAATGACTTTTTAATCGGTTTTTGGGAAGGCGGAGTGTGAAACAAACATTTATCAGGACATCTCTGAAACAGAACAATGGGATTTTATGCAATGTGGAAGGAGTACATAGAATCTTGGATAAAGTAAACTCAATAGTGCTGCCAGTCTGGATTGTTCCTGGAGTGGTATTTAAAGCCTCAAGCATTTGACCCAGACAAGCATGGAATCACTGATGCAAGGTTGAAACTACTGTACGGAAACAGACAATCCAATCAAGTGGATTAGTATGGTCTTGTCACAAAAACAGAAGTTGCTGGAAAAGCTCAGCCGATCTGGCAGCATCCGTGAAGAAAAATCAGAGTTAATGTTTCGGGTCTGGTGACCTTTCCTCAGAACTTCTGTTTTTGTTTCTGATTTACAGTATCCACAGTTTTTTCATTTTTTGTTTAGTATGGTTTTGTGTTTTGCTTGGGCAAGTCTTGTTCCGAAAAGTAGTTCATCCCTTTGGTTATTCATTACTTGATTCAAGGCAAGATTTTACAGGTTGTAAATCACCTGCTCTCAAAATTTTAATGAGGGCTCTGATCAAGATAATTTCCTCACTTCTAATATTCACTACTCCTCTGAAATACAGCTTTCAGGTAACTTGCCCAAGCGATTGTTTCTTGCAGGCAAGTCCAGACAATGAATTGCTTTAAGCTGTTCAATACGGGAGGCATAACAGCCAAGGTCAATCCTGTCCTCATCTGCCATAAACAGGGATCACTCGACAGTAACTAATAGCAGGAACTTTGACTGACTTTCCTCTCCCTCTCGACAATACAAGGTATTAATGCTAACTTAAATAGTCACATGTCAAGCAAAGTGCACCACCAATGAAGCCAGACTAATAAAAGATCATTTCCAAAACTAGAAACAGAAAAGATTGTGAAGGGTCCTGTATAAAGGCAAATAAAACATCCTAAAGGCGATTAACAGCCAATTAAATTATTTTAAAATGTAATCAATGATGTGATGTAGGAAAGGTAGCAGCCAACGTGTAAACAGAATGGCCATACAAACAGCAATGTGGTAATGACCAGATAATCTGTTAATTTAAAAAACTGGTTGAGTAATAAAGATCGTCCAGGCATTTAGAAAGAGTTGCCCTTATTTTCTTCAAAGTGTGCCGTGGGATCTTTTATCTCCACCCACGACTGCAGAGGTCAGATGGTTTAATACTCGGTGAAAAAAGACGACAGACTGGAAGATACCATCCAAAACTCTAACTTGACCTTCCTGTTTGGCTGTGCTTCCAGTTTTACCTCTTATCCAATAAGACAGTTAAATTCCTTTGATAAATGTGGTGACTCCCTGCAAAATGATTCCCAGAGGTTTGTTATTAAAAGGCTGACCCAAGTATCCAAGGGTTGCATACTTTTCCCCTAATCTTTAGTATAATGATACATCAACATTCATGTTAGTTAGGTGACTTACTGTGCTGTGCTTCCTGCTGTGGACTGTGGTGCTGAAGCTGCTGGCTCCTTCTGTAGCACACCTCGCCTGCTTTCAGTGCCTGTTTAAATAGCTTCTCAGCTTCAAGGATCGTGGTGGTCTCCTCCTCAGCTAGCAGAACGTATGCTGTTGCACACCTAAGATTACAAAGAAAACAAGATGTTACTGTGTACCAAATATACTATAATCCAGTTGACAAGCTACAGAAGGAATGCATCTCAATCCATGAGGTTACTACAATGTATGTTTTAAAATATTCTTACATCCAACTCTTTCACCTTTGTAACATTCTGACCTATACCAGATGTGGGTGAGAAAGAGATGACTGCAGACTTCATGATGCCTCTTTGTGCTATTTTGTGGAATATCAGCGGAGGGATTTAAGATGTAATCCAAAGTGACATGCCTATTAATATACCCTCCAGCAGTTTGCTCAGCTCTCAACACCCCTCTCATTTAGGGCTATAGAGTAAGCGCTTTCCTGTAAGAAAACAGCCTCTCAAAATCATATGGGACGATATTTTGGGACAATATGGGACGAGGCTATATTTCACATCATGTCTCTGCTGGCTCTTTGAAAGATCTACCCAAATTGTTCCTCTCCCCTGCTCTTTCCCAAAGCCTTGCAAATGCTTTCTCTCGAATTTTCTTTTCACAGTCATGACTGATGCTGCTTCCGTTAACCTTCAATCACTGCTCCCCTGCTAAATATCAGACCTTTAAAACTACTAAGCTATCATGAAAGGACAATGAACAATTCACTTTTGCACACAGTTTAAGTACCTCAAAATAAGCAGTAAAATACTCTTACAATTTACATTTTCTTGCTGGGATATGCTAAGGCATGCATCTCAAAGCAATTCTTTTAACAGTAAGTACAAAAACGAACAAAAATACTGGCATCCCTGAGTTGGTGGTGAACAACTTTCTTGACCAATCTAGTGAAGGTACTCTCTCAGTGTTGGTCAGAGATAACTGCAGGACTTTGACTCAGTGATGATGAATGATCAGGAAATACATTCCCAAATCTGTATTGTTGTGACTTGGAGGGGCATTAGGAGGGTGTAGAGTGCCTGCTGTCCTTGCCCTTCAATTTGCCAGCCATGGGAAATACTCAAAGAAACCTTGGCTACTTGCTATAGTGCATCTTGTACACCAGTGACAGAGAAAATTTGTGTTAATTTTGCCTTAAAGTTGCACATATAACCACAAATAAGACAATTTACACTCCTGTCTATGAAACATTCCTCTAATCCAGAACAGATTGCAATCTATATCCCTAAAGAAAAGGAGCATTTCCAGATTTTTAATTGAGGAGTAAACATCAGCATGGCACACAATGGTTATTCCAGCTGAACTGCAGATTGCTAGAAAAAGCAACTTAAATACCAATACAGCTACTATTCAAGCCAGTCCATTTCAGTTATGCACATTAAACCATATATTCATTTTACTCTGAAAATGACGAGCCCTAGTCAATGAATTAACTTTTTTTCACCAGTCCCAACTTGCAGAAACTGCAATACAATTAGCCTGCTTTCTACACCTATTTGTCAAATTAGACCAAATATTTAATACACCTTGACAAATGGATGAAATGAGATACGACATTAAAGTTTTAATCATAAGTAAGATGGGTTGGGGCACAACAGGCTTGACTGCATTTATATAGTGCCTTTAATATGTTAAGGTACTTCATACAAGATCCTGGAGTCACTATCCCATCAAAGATTGCCAGAGTAAATATAGTTTGGGGTAGACACAGTAAAGCTTTCTCAGCAGCATTTCCATCAAACACTCCCAGAACAGTACATGGTTAGATATATAAAGATTTCTTTTTAAACTGAAAGTAAAGTCCTCTCTCTACACTACCCTGGTCAAACACACAGACAGCAGGTACAGCGTAAAGTTCTCTCTGTATTATTGTCCTTCCTACTGCAGATAAACATCAGCAATAACTGAAAGCAGATCAAGTCATTTTAATGGTAAGTGTGGGAGGAGATGGGTTGTTCTTGCTGACAGCTGGCACAGACAATGCCCTCTTTCTCTGCTATAACATTTTATGTTTCCCCTTTAAAATTCAGTAAGTCATAACTCTGAAGTCCCTAAGTTTCATTTTTTAATCTTCCCTCATTTGTCCTAAATATTTCCCTTCCTCTCAAGGTTAGATTATTTGATTTACACCTTATAGATGCCGCAAATCCTCTCTGCTCCTTTATCGAAATGCCATCCTCCATGCGTCAGCATCAACAGTGAGCAGATGCTGGCACTGGTACAAATGAGAGGGACAAGGAGTCACTGTCCAGCAACTGGTACTAGATGGTGATGCAGAATAATGAAGTTGACTGATACTGCCCATACCAACTCATCTTAAATAAGAAGGCAGAAGGCCTACTTCAACAGCCCAACTCAGATCAATCGTTATCAATGCAGATTTAGGATGAAAGCCTGCACTCTAAATCCACAGGTGTATTTAAATTGCTCACCATAAATGAAAAGAAAGGATTGGGCAGATACACTCAAAGAACAAAGAAAATTACAGCACAGAAACAGGCCCTTTGGCCCTCTAAGCCTGGACCGACATGCTGCCCATCACAAGTAAAACCCCTACCCTTCCGGGAACCGTATCCCTCTATTCCCATCCTATTCATGTATTTGTCAAGATGCCGTTTAAAAGTCACTACAGTATCTGCTTCCACTACCTCCTTCGGCAGCGAGTTCCAGGCATCCACCACCCTCTGCGTAAAAAACTTGCCTCGTACATCACCTTTAAACCTTGCCCCTCGCACCTTAAACCTATGGACCCTGATAACTGACTCTTCCACCCTGGGAGAAAGCTTCTGACTGTCCAGTCTGTCCATGCCCTTCACAATCTTGTAGGCCTCTGTCAGGTCGCCCCTCAACCTCCGTCGTTTCAGTGAGAACAATCCAAGTTTCTCCAACCTCTCCTCATAGCTAATGCCCTCCATACCAGGCAACATACTGGTAAATCTTTTCTGTACCCTCTCCAAAGCCACCACATCCTTCTGGAAGTGCGGCGAATAGAATTGAACACAATATTCCAAATGCGGCCTAACTAAGGTTCTATAAAGCTGCGACATTACCTGCCAATTTTTAAACTCAATGCCCCGGCCGATGAAGGCAAGCATGCCGTATGCCTTGTTGATTACCTTCTCCACCTGCGTTGCTACTTTCAGTGACCTGTGTACCTGGACACTCCGATCCCTCTGCCTATCATCAGTACTCTTAAGGGTTCTGCCATTTACTGTATATTTTCCCTTTGGATTAGACCATCCAAAATGCATTATCTCACATTTTTCCAGATTAAACTCCATCTGCCATCTCTCTGCCCAAGTCACCAACCGATCTACATCCAGCTGTATCCTTTGACGGTTCTCATCACTATCCGCAGTTCCACCAACCTTTGTGTCATCAGCAAACTTACTGATCAGACCAGTTGCATTTTCCTCCAAATCATTTATATATATTACAAATAGCAAAGATCCCAACACTGATCCCTGAGGAACGCCACTAGTCACAGCCCTCCATTCAGAAACGCACCCTTCCACTGCTACCCTCTGTCTTCCAGGACTGGGCCAGTTTTTTATCCATCTTGCCAGCTCACCTCTGACCCTGTGCGACTTTACGTTCTATATCAGTCTGCCGTGAGGGACCTTTACTGAGGCACATAGCACAGGGAGAGGCTACTTGGCCTTTGTGCCTGTGGTACCACCCAGAAAGGCTATCCAATGAATCCCTCAGCCCTGTAAATCTTCCCCTTTCAAACAGAGAGCCTTGGAATCATCTTAAAAGATTCCAACTTGGCAACGCCGTTATTTGTGAAGCAGAATGCCTAGTAAAGCCAGTAATAAAATAATTGTAATCAAGAAAACCAATGCTTTAAGACCTCAAAATGACAATTTGTTCTGGACTATTTCTAATATGTTCAATACGTTGACTTCAAAACGCTTCAAAATAACAAAAAAGCAGGAGATCGAGCACCAGGAGAGTTCAAAAGCCACAACGGTTAACCAATGAGTATGTCAGAAACCTTCAGGCTGATGTAAAAGACAGTGGAGCAAGCACGAGTTTGTTATGCAGAATCTCAATCGGCAGTACAGAACATACTCATTGTTTAATTCTAAAGCTTGGTATGCTGCCTTCATTCTTGCTTGTGCATTCCTCTCCCGCCAGGCTTTCTGCATCACTGTTAAGAGAACAAAAAAAAAAGTGATTGACAGCAGGTGTTTATAGCTGACATACCCCAGTTTGCAGCAGAAATGCTGGTCAGAAAGGAGTCATGTTATTCAAACCCACACTTAGCTAGAAAGCCATTAAACTTGTCCAGCTATAAAAAAATGGCAGATGTGTTATAACAGCACATGTCCTGTCAACAGAACAGTCTGTAATGTGAATATTAAATGCAGCAATAAAAACAGGACTGCTGTGCCAAAGCCGTCTGCACTCCAATAAATATCTTCATGGTGCTAAGTCAAGGTTCAAACCCACAATTCTACATGTGGTGCTGTGAAAATCTCAATCAAAATGTCACCGAATAAGTGAGAGTCTCAACCTTCCTCTTACAAAAAAATAGCTGGGCTGGAAAGAGATTCAGAGAGTGCCAGCTTTTGTATCATCCCCAGTGGCCCAATGCAATAAAAAGCCTGTCAAACCAGGAAGCTTCTCAACTCCTAATTCCTGCCCTGAATCCGTAAAGCTCAACTACAGCTGTAGGACACATACTTTAAGCAGGCTTCAATATCCCACGGATGTCAGAGAGGACAAGCAAAATCTGGTCAGCTTGTTGCTTCCGATTTTGATTTTCTCATCACAGAATGCCTGCAGTGGAAGCAGGCCATTGTGCCAATCGAATCCACATCGGCCCATGGAATATTATCCCACCTGGACGCACCTCCCCCACCCTATCCCTGTAACCCTCCATCTCCCATGGCTAATCTACCTAGACTGCACATCCCTGGACACTATGGGCAATTTAGCATGGCCAATCCACCCTAACCTGCACATCTTTGGACTGTGGGAGGAAACTGGAGCACCAAGAGGAAACCACGCAGACAGTCTCCAGAGGGTGGAATCAAACCCGGGTGCCCTGGCACTGTGAGGCAGCAGTGCTAACCACTAAGCCACCTTATGGTGGCTGTATATGGATGCATCAAAGCCATATGCAGTCTTCATTTGAAACAGGGTGGTGCATAAATTTGTTTATGATGTGGAAACATAATTGAGCAACCATTTTTATTGCCAAACACTGATTTTTTTTAATTTCCATTTGAATTCTCACGTCTACATTGACTGATATATTTCAGGGCTGCACATCATCAAACTGCATTAACATTTTCCTGCTGACTCCTTGACAGAAAGGTGTAGTTACACTGTGACATATTTACAAACAGTTTCCATTCCAAGCATAAGCATGGGAATTTATGATCGAATAAAGTTAACAGGCTGTGGATGCAGATGCAAGATTTTTAATATCCTTTTAACATAATTAACATCAAATTCAGTTCTGTTTTCACTCTTTGAAAACTTGGGTGATCCCAACTTTCCAAGCCTCCCAAAAACACCGAACTCTGCCATTTCTGGAGTCTTGTATAATCTCTGGTTCGTTCACCCCCTATCAGCATCTGTATCTTTTACCATAAAGATGTCAAGCTCCAGTACTCCTTTACACCTCCTCCTCTCTCTACTCCTTTAATAAATTGTGCAAACCCACTTCTTTGACAAAGCAGTTAGTCACCAGTCCCAATGTCGCCCTTTTAAGCTTGACAGCAAATTCTCCGTCACACCTTTCAGACAATTTAATTATATTAAACCTTGCTATACAAAATCAAGGTTTTGTTGTTATTTTCCTCCAATATCTATAATTCTGATCGATGAAACCTTGAATCTTGCATGCAGCTCCAGCAATTTCTCCATCTTTGGTACGAGAAATGGGTGTAGTATTCAAAAAATAATATGACTAAAGCAGCATGGTATTTGATTGGTACCACCTCGGAACAAAAGTCAACTGTATTGTCTTCAGCATTCAATGAGTTCAATATTCAATTGGCTACGCTGCTTGCAGATTTGCATTGGTTAGATATGTTTAGTGTTGAGCCCGCTAGGATTCGGAGGTCTCTCACAATTCATTCTTGGCTATTTCAAAAGCGTAGTCATGGAGTGAACAAGACCCTATGCTTCCTTCCTATGTGTAGCATGTCACATTTGTCTACATTCAGTCTTTCTGACATTGTTTATCCCACTCACATATTTTGTTTAACTCATTCAATCCAGTCCTTTCCATCAAGATTCACATATTCAAACTTAGCAAAAGGAATCACTGCAAAGTGGTAAGAAGCAGAATCAAGCCCTGGCTGATATTCAACTCCTAACTCAGGGGTTGCTAAGGTCTTAAGCAGCACATAAAAGACAATGCAACAAACTGCTAGATTTAAGTAACTCCTGTGAGTTTGTACTATACGAGGCAAAAAGACAATTTGTTCGGTTGCCAGGTCATATAATTGTCTAAAGCACATTGGAAAAAGTCTCAGTGAGTACAATGCTAGAGGGCAGACAAGCTGAAGTGTATTACGCAGAAGACAGTGTTTACACGGTAAAGATATAAACAATATGAATATCAAACAAATAGTCAAAGAAAGGGTGTAAATTTCACTCCCTCCTCAAAAGTGGATAAACTAAACTACAAATTAAGTGACAAAAAGAGCAACGTAAAGCCCAGAGATTTCCCTCAGGGGGAACAGTGAACTGGTTTGACACATTATCTCCCAAGTCGTGATAGCCAATACCAGAAGTGGGTTCAGAAACAATGCTTATGTAATAAAGAAATGGACTAAACGCTTCCAAATTTCATCTGACAGTTTTACTTTATTCCCTAATAAAAAGTAAATATGCTCACTCAAAAGGCTTCAGTGAACAGACTGTAATTGCAATGGGGATGTTAACACAAGAATGCAATAACAAGTTAATCCAACAGGAACAAAGTCTGGTAATTATACACCTGAAAGCCTTGGTAACCTCTATAAAAGTGCCCTTGCATTGTAATACTCCAAGAGTACTTCTACACTGTAGCTATCTGAGATCAGCAGTCATTGAATCTGACTTGCAATCAAATTCTCATGCGAAAGGTATGCCTGCACAGGTGTGCAGAGCTAGTCTTGCGTTTTTTAAGCTTTTAAATTGCCCAGATGCTGAAAAATTTTAATAATTACCTCTCAGATGACACACCCTAGTCAATTGTTTTTTTAAAATTAAATCTGCATTGACAAACCACAAAAAAAGTATTCACAATTGTAATATAATTGCTCCCACAAATACCAACAGATTTCTCTATGACTCAACATGTGAACTTACCAGCATCTGCGGGTCTGACATGATCTGTGTCACACGTGAAAAACGTTTGATGATCCTGTGCTGACAGATTCATGTCATAATATGTCAAGGGCTCTCTCCCTGTGACCCATGTGTACCTTCAAAAGTGAGAAAATGCACAATTACACAAACAACAAACCTATTAAATCTGACACTGATTGAGCTACAGTCAAGAAACCTGCGCCATTTATGCATTTGACTGAACCTAAATTACATTAGAATACTTCTGCTCTGTTTTGAATAAATCCTAAGATTAGTAAACTGTTTGTAACAGAAAATCTAAGTAACTCTTTTCACTGAGCAACAACATTACATAATATTTAAGTTAAGTTTTCAATACACATATTTATTGGTGTGAGATCCATATTTTTTCAAGAAAACTATCAAAATAGCATTTTTATAATGATTGCATCAATGATACACAAGTTTTGTTTTGTCATTAATTTTATATGCACTGAGTTGGGAGCCAGCATTTCTGAGTGAAGGAACACTCATGCATTTTGAATGACCCATAGAAACACCAAGTGCTTGAACATCACATACAGATGCAAAATTAAGCTCCCTCTATCTACCCCGACTCAAATACTCCCAGTGCTGGTTAATGCAGAGTAAAGTTTCCATATGCTGTTCCCATCAAATAATTCCAGGACAGTACAGCATGGAGTTAGTCGGAGTAAAGCTTCATCTACAGTGCCCCCATCAGTTGGTCTCAGGACAGATGACATCTTTCAGAAGGTCAGAAGTCACATGACACTAGGTTATAGTCCAACAGGTTTACTTAAAATCACAAACTTTTGGAGCGCTGCTCTTTCGTCACTTCACCTGACGAAGCAGCAGTGCTCCAAGAGTTGGTGTCGTGTGACTTCTGGCCTTGTCCACTCCAGTCTAACTCTGGCACTTCCACATCGTGGATATCTTTCACATTTCAGTGTTAATTTAAGAGAAACACTGAACAGTTTTTAAATTCATGATTTGATTGTATCTGTTTCTGGTTAGACCGTGGTCAAAACTCTTATAGTGCAACGCAAGAAATCGGTAGGAATAGGAGAAGGTTCACCTTCCAGTCTTGATTGTGAACATCTGACTGTAACCTCAAATTGACGTTCCTGCTTTCCCGTGATACCCTTTTATCTTCATGCTTACCAAGAATCTATCTACCTTAAAATTATTCAACCAATCTGCTTCTGCTGCCTTTTCAGGAAGAATTCCAAAGATACGGCCCTCAGAGAAACAATTTCAACTCATACCTGTTTTAAATGTGAAACCCCTTACTTACAAACAGAAAACTTTACTTGTGGATTCTCTGATAAAAGAAAACATCCTCTCCACATGCAACCTGTCAAGAGACCTCAGGACCTTGTATGGATCAGTTAAGTTGCCTTATTCTTCTAAACTTGAGGGGATGCAACCTAGCCTGTGAAATGTCTCCTCATAAGACAAATGCCCATTCCAGATATGAATCTTGTAAACCTTCTCTGAACTGCTGCAAACACATTTACACCCTTCTGTAAGGAAAGCAACCAGCTGTATTCCAAATGTGACCCTGTTACAGGGAAAACACAGGAAAACGGATATAAGCAATGTCGGATTAAATTAGCCATGCTCCTACTGAACGGTGAAGGCGGCTCAAGGGGCAAATGGCTTACTCCTGTTGCTATGCTTTATAATACAAAAATACGCTTCAGTTATAAGATTAAGTTTCCCTTGCAAATAAATTATAACATTTCATTAGTTTCTTAAATTACTTGCTCCACCTGCAAACTAGCCTTTTGTGATTAATGCACTGGGAGACCCAAATCCTTCTGCATCTCAGAGCTCTGTAACCTCTCACCATCTACATAATATAGAACACAGAGCAGTACAGCACAGTCCTGGCCCTTCGGCCCACGATGTTGTGCCGAACTTTTACCCTAAACCCAAGGTCTATCTAACCTCCACCCCTACCTTATACTAGCATCCATATGCCTATCTAATAGGTGCTTAAATGCCCCTAATGAGGCCGACTCCACTACACTCTCCGGCAATGAATTCCACACCCCAACCACTCTCTAAGTAAAGAACCTACCTCTGATGTCTCCCCTATATCTACCTCCACTCACTTTAAAACTATGCCCCCTCGTAATAGCTACCTCCACGCGAGGAAGATGTCTCTGGCTGTCCACTCTATCTATACTTCTGATGATTTTGTACACCTCTCATCCTTCATCATTCTAAAGAGAAAAGCCCAAGCTCTCTCAACATTTCCTCATAAGACCTTCCCTCCAGTCCAGGCAACATCCTGGTAAATCTCCTCTGCACCTTTTCCAACGCTTCCACATCTTTCCTGTAATGAGGCGACCAGAACTGGACACAATACTCCAGATGTAGCCGAACCGAATATGCTTTTGTTTCAATTTGTCATGCCAAAGTGGACAATTTCATTTTTTTTCACTTGAAGTTTCTTAGGTCGAATTTAACGCTCTCTATCACAGCATGTTTGCTGATGAAGGGTCATTTAATTGGGTCAGAGGGTGGTTACTGGGAACCGTGCTGCCTTCCATCATTCGCTTTGACTGGTCTATGGTATGAAGGCTCATTGGCTGCCTTTCTATCCTTCCGAAATTCAGGCCCTTTGGTTGGCAATCAATGCCCACTTAAAGGCCTCACCCTGCTTCCAACTGCTATGCGGGTATTGCCCTAGTGACAGGCTGGGAATTTGCCATGCAGGCCGTCTGGAATGCAAAGCTTTTTATTGTTGCTTGCAGGCTTCTACAAGAGGTGCATCATTCAAAAGGTGCTTAATGACTGATTCCGCAGCATCGGGAAAGGTTGGGTGTGGAGAGGGGGATCCCAATAATCACACCCCTACCCTTGTTGCTTACCTGCCATGGTTCCTCTGCAGTCTCCACCTCACAAACCTTTTCCCAAACCCACATCATTCATCTGCAGTTTGTGCCCCTCAGCAAAATCCTGGATTGAGTGGTTACAGTACAAGCAAGGGCCACTGCTGCCCTTGTGGTGCTGCCACTGGCTACCAGCTTCAGCAGTGAGGGAGGAGACTTTTGATCCCAGGGTTTGCACACTGCTGCCCAGTTCAGCCCATTACAATGGGCTTCCCTGGAAAAATGCTTGAGCCATTGAGTATAGGAGTTGGAATGTCATGTTGGGACTGTACAGGACATTGAATAGGCCACATTTCGAATACTGCATTCAGTTCTGGTGACCCTGCTACAGGAAAGATGTTGTGAAACTTGAAAGGGTTCGGAAAAGATTCACAAGGATGTTGCCAGGGTTGGAGGGTTTGAGCTATGGGGGGGAACTGAGTAGACTGGGGCTGTTTTTTTCTGGAGCGTCGGAGGCTGTGGGGTGACCTTATAGAGGCTTATAAAATCATGAGGGGCACGGATAGGCTAAATAGCTAAGGTCGTTTTCCCAGGGGAGGAGAATCCAAAAATAGACGACATAGGGTTAAGATGAGAGTGGAAAATTACAAAAAGAGACCTAAGGGGTAACTTTTTCACACAAACTGTGGGTACGTGCATAAAATGTGCTGCCAGAGGAAATGGTTGAGGCTGGTACAAGTACAACACTTAAAAGGCATCCTGATGGGTACATGAATAGAAAGGATTTAGCAGGATAATGGGCCAAATGCTGGCAAATGGGATATCTGGTCAGCGTGGACGAATTGGACCAAAAGGTCTGTTTCTGTGCTGTACAAATCCATGACTCTACCTGGCAAGAACCCCATTAATGACAATAAATTCTGCACTTATACTCTTCGAATACCTGCAATAGGCTTGATACAGTGTGCAATTACATCTCCACTAACTTGCATTGTTAAATATACAAAACGACACAATCTTCCTTCTTGTACACAAAACAAGCTTTGACCAGAACTCCAACTCAGTCTTTGAGAAGGTTTTATCAGCTGGAAGTTGTGGGGATCTGAACCTTTTATTCTCATGCTTCCTCCACTCAACACCTATGCAGGCTTAATTTCCTTTGACTTAATTATGAGAACACTTACCTGCTGTACTCGGCTCCCCTGAAGAGATTCAGCGGGTTTCGCCACACCTTACATTCTGCCAATACAAATTTTGAGATGTTGCAAGATTAAAATGTTTGGCTAGAAATTAGTCCATGGTGCTTACAACTGTAGCTCTTAAAATATTCTCCAGCAGTGATTGGCCAGAGCAGTGGCCAATAACTTTCCATCACTAAAATTTCAGCTGAAATCCAGCTCATATCAGATGAAAACCTCATTTCTCTAGTGACTGCAAGGGTCCAGTGTGATTAGAACTTGGTGAAATGTTGTCTAATGTCTAGTGGACAGAAGCGCCTTAGTCATAACAATTTCAATTTCCACAGCACCTTTAATGTCACAAAATATTCACAAAAGCACAATGACAAAAACAGACACAAAATACATCGGGGTTTTAGAATGCTAATGATCACTGTATTTTCAGTCAGGCAAGTGTCAAAGTAAACTAGGTGCTATACTAATTACAGGTGCTATACGTTATAGGTGCACATGCAATGGACAAAGAATTCATTGGAAAACCTTAAGGTTTGTTGATCTAGTAACTAGTAGAAAAAAAAACACAGAGCATCTTGAAAAAGACAACAACCACAAACTGAGCTCTCATCTCATCTCCATGGGGAAAGAGGTCATTTTCTCAAGGTTTCATCATTTCTTGTAAACAGGAAGAGGAAGTTAAAAGCAAACAGCACTGACTGAGAGCTGGAAACAAGTCTGCCTGGTTGCCACTCTGCACTCCCAGAGCGAGGATTAACAAACATGGAGAAGAAATATACGAAAGGTTATAACTGAGGACAGGCAGACTGATTCAACAGCTTAAACGCTGCAGCCTGGCCATTCAATCAAGCTGGCAATCTCCAAGCAGTCTATTTTATGTCAACAGATCCATAATCAATCATAGCTTCAGGAGCTTTGACACTTCAATTGCTGAGTGCCCTTGTTCAATAAATCTCATCCGAGTGTTTAAAGTAATGCTTGCTAAGGTTGTTTCATGGACTGATGCCAAAACCAAAAAGTAATGTGACATCAACAATTGTTTTAGGCCAAGAATGTCTCCTCTATTACTCATGTTCGGGGTTGCTATCTACACCACTCAAATAGCTAAATGTAAGTTGGATCCCCTGTTCACATCTTATTCATACCTAAAATACAGTTTATACGACAGAAATCTCCATATTATTTCTATGATAAGATTCACACCAGGGTCTCGGATTCTGTAATCAGAATCCCAGTACACAGGTGTGAGTCCATACAATTTATACATAATTTGTTTTGAACAGGGTGGGAGTGAAGTTAAAAGCTAAAGCATCAAGAGTTTACCTGTCTGTCCACCCTCTTACAAACTGAGTCAACCGATAATTGACACTTAGCAGGGAAACAAGCAATTCAGCTCATAAAGACTGCAGTAATGAGATTCTCCATAAATTCTATCAAATACTCTTCTCTTGCTTGCCCTTATTATTAATAAACCATCCCTACAAAAATAACTTTTGAAAAAGAGTTTTCTGTTCAATAATTGTTTGTAGAGGACAATTCTACATTCAAATAAATCAATACATTTCCAATTAGCTATAACTCCTTGTCTTTCAAGGTGGAGAGACAGGGCAGAAAGTCAGGGGCAAAGGCAGAGTGGGAGCCAGGTGTAACCACCTCGCTAAGGTGAACTCAGCTATGGAATAATTGAAATGTGAAGTCCACTGGAGCAGAACTTCTGAAAATAACTGGACAGATAGAGCTGATATATAAGATATGCCGGGTATAAAGGCCTGTTTAATAGCAGTAACAGAATCTTGCATTACTTCATCTTCAGTTATTTCTAATACAGGTATGTGGTTACATATTGTTCAAAGTTTCCTATTTCTAAATTTCACCAAAATTAGTGGATAGCAGAAATAGTCTCTTTAATGATATGTTAAATGGAAGTAGCAGAGATCAAAACAGAAACTGCCAGAAAAACTCTGGTCTGACTGCATCTATGGACAGAGATATTTCACCCCGAGTGCAATATAACTGTTCTTCAGAACCCTATTTATTCTCCACAATACATGCAAAGGCAGCAGTGGGTAGCTTTATTAAACTCAGATTCAGAAAAACATGGGTTCAAACCACAGGCCAGAAACTTAAGCACTTGTGTGAAGGGTGGGTTAAACATCAAATCTGTTTCTCTTCACAGGTGTTGCAGACTTACTGAGTTTCTCCAGAATTGTTCGTTTTAGATTTCCAGCATCTGCAGTATTTTGCATTTATTTGCGTGGATGAGACCCCTGTCTGGAATACGGTGTATAATTTTGGTACACAAAATTTGGGAACAAATTACTAATTTACACTTCAAAATTGGAACAGTAATAATATGTAGGACATGCTCCTTGAAACTTTAAAAATCAAAATAATCAAGAGTATCAACAGAAGTGATTACCTGACACGTTTTGCCTGTTCGATTCAGCCTCTCCATTGCTGGCAGTAAAATTAACCGCAGGCAGGTTATTATCCACTGCGCCAAGCAGTGGCCGCAAGTGGCTCACGGAGACCTGCTCAATGAAAGACGTGCCGTACTTTCGAAAATACCACCACTCAAATATCTGAAACAGGAAAGTAAAAGTACAGGGTCTGACACTATTACCGGAAATGATCCTTCCTCCATCCCCAGCCAAGACACAAAACAAATTTATTCTGGACAGTATTAGCTGCAGTTGTGTCAGCTCAGATGCAGAACAAAGTACAAACTACACTCCAGAGCACTTCATACAATTTGCAATTGAATCGAGTATTGGTGAAATCTCATCTAGAATACTATATTCAATACTTGTGACCACAATACCGTGAGTTTTGAGACACTGATGGATAAAGATAACACCAGTCCTCGGGTGAAGGTATTAAACTGGGGCAAGGTGAACTACAACAAAAAGGTTCGATTCGACCCTCAGTGGTTAACACTTCTGCCTCACAGCACCCCAGGGACCCAGGTTCAATTTCACCCTCGGGTGACATTCTGTGTGGAGTTTGCACATTCTTCCTCTGTCTGTGAGGGTTTCTTCCGGATGCTCCGGTTTCCTCCCACAGTCCAAAGATGTGCAGGGTAGGTGGATTGGCCATGCTAAATTGCCCGTAGTGTTCAGGGACATGTAGATTAGGTGGTTTACAGGGGGATAGGTCTGAGTGGGATGCTCCGAGGGTCAGTGTGGACTTGCTGTGCCGAAGGGCCTGTTTCCACACTGTAGGGATTCTATGATCTAATATTAGGTAGGAACTGGAGAATTTTGATTGGAGGCAGCCATTTGAGTGTAAATCTACATCAGTCACGTGGGAGTATTTCAAATGGCAGTTGATAAAAGAGTTCAGGAGCAGCACATTCCTGTGAGAATAAAGGATACGTATGGCAAGTTACGTGAACTTTAGACGATCAGGGATGTTATGACCTTGGTCAGAAAGAAAAAGGTAAAGAAAAAAGAAATATGTAATGTCTAGGAGGATGCAAACTGATGAAGCCTTTGAAGTATATAAGGAAAGTGGGAAAGAACTTAATCAAGGAATTAGAAGGTCTAAAAGGGGTCATGAAAAGTTTGTAGCAAACAGGATGAAGGAGAATCCTAAGGCTTTTTATGCAGACATAAAAAGCTAGAGGGGAGCCAGGGAAAGAGGTGGCCCACTAAAGGACAAAGGAGGGAATCTACCTGTGTAGCCAGAAGTAGTGGGTGAGGTCTTAAACAAATACCTTGTGTCGGTATTCATCAAAGTGAAGGAATTGGTGGAGGATGATCTGAGGGAAGGGAGTGTCGAGTTTCTCAGCCAAAGTTGCTATTACAAAGGAAGAGATTTTGTCCACCTTGAAAAGTATTAAGGTAGATAAGCCCCCAGGTCCTGATAGGATCTATCCCAGAATATTGAGGGAGGCAAAAGAACAAATTGCTGGAGCATTGACAGACACTTTGTATCCTCTTTGGCCACAGGTAATGTCCCAGAGGACTGGAGAATAGCCAATGTTGTCCCATTGTTTAAGAAGGGTAGCAGGGATAATCCTGGAAGTTACAGACCTGCAAGTCTCACGTCAGTGGTAGGGAAATTATTGGAAAAGATTCACAGGGACAAGATCTATACACATTTGGAAGCAAATGGACTTATTAACAATAGACAGCATCGTTTTGTGAGGAGATGAAGAAGACTAATGAGGGAAAATGGTTGATGTTGTCTACATGGATTTCAGTAAAGCCTTTGAACAAGGCCCCTTATGGCAGACTGGTACAAAAGGTAAAGTCGCATGGTATCAGGGGTGAGCTGGCAAGATGGATACAGAACTGGCTTAGTCACAGGAGACAGGGGGTAGCAGTTGAAGGATGCTTTTCGGAAAGGAGGGTCGTGACTAGTGGCTTTCCACAGGGACCAGTGCTGGGACCTCTGCTGTTCGTGATCTACATAAATGATTTGAAGGAAAACATAGCTGGTCTAATTAATAAGTTTGCAGACGTTACAAAGATTGGTGCAGTTGCGGATGGTGAGGAGGATTATCAGAGGATACAGCAGGATATAGATCAAATGGGCACATGGGCAGAAAAATGACAGATGGAGCTTAATCCGGAAAAATCGAAGGTGATGGATTTTAGAAGTCAAGTACAGATGGAAATTATGCAGTGAATGACAGAACCCTTAGGAGTATTGATATGCCGAGGGATCTGGGTGTACAGGGCCACAAATCACTGTGCAGTGCAGGTAAAGAAGGTAGTGAAAAAAGGCTTACGGCATGCTTGCCTTCATTGGAAGGGGTGTTAGGTACAAGGATAGTCAAGTTATGCTGCAGCTTTATAGAACTTTAGTTAGGCCATACTTGGAATATTGTGTACAGTTCTGGTCACCACGCTACCAGAAGGATGTGGATGCTTTGGAGACAGTACAGAAAAGGTTTACTAGGACGTTGCCTGGTACGGGGGATTTTAATCATGAAGAAAGGATGGATAGACTGGGTTTGTTTTCACTGGAATACAGGAGATTCAGGGGCAACCCTAATACAAGTTTATAAGATTGAGAATGGCATGGATAGAGTGGAAAGTATGAGGCTTTTTCCCAGGGTGGAGGGATCAATTACTAGGGGACACACGTACAACGTGAGAGGGGAGGAGTTTAAAAGAGACGGGCAAGGCAGGTTTTTCCCGCAAAAGGGTGGTTAGTGCCTGGAATGTGCTGCCAGAGGTGGTGGTGGAAGCAGACACAATAGCAACATTCAAGAAGCACTCGGACAAGTACATAAATAGGATGGGAATAAAGGGATATGGATCCTGCAAGTGAGGTATGGAAGGGCAAAATGTATCTGCACAGACTTAGAGGGCCGAAGGGCCTGTTCTTGTGCTGTATTGTTCTTTGTTCTTTGTTCTTCTGTAGTACTCTCGATGACACTTTCAATCACTTTACTGATGATGGAGAGTCGGTCAATGGGGTGGTAATTCACTGGGTTGGATTTGTTCTGCTTTTTGCGTGCAGGATATTCCTGAGCAGTTTTATACTTTGTTAGATGGATACCAGTGTTAAAGCGGCGCTCAAACAGTGTAACTCGGGCCTGACTTTTGCACTTATTTCCTGCATTCATTCGACACTCCCAGTGTAGCACTGAGGGACTGGAGTTATAGGTGCTGTCTTTTAATCTGATGTTAAAACTGAAGTCATTCTTTCCTTCTCAGAATGCAAAAGTCACTGTCTGCGAGAGCAGCCAGTGTGCTGTGCATTCTGGCTAATACTTACTCCTTAACCAACAGCCCTGTTACACAATCTGTTTTTGGGAACTTGCTGTGCATAAAATAGATTGCAACATTTCCTACACTTTAATAATTTGTTACTGGCTTTTAAATGCTTTGGAGATGTCCCAAGGTTAGGAAACTCCAGAGAAAAAAGTTTTTGTAGCATTTTGTTTTAAATAAATGAAGTCCAGTTTGTATCATCTGGTCACAGAATTAAGCATTATATTTCCACTAGTTTTCTTATCAAGGTCAAAACACGGTAAGCAGTGGCTTGTATTTAAGCTCCTTGCAGCAATTTGCAAGTGAAGAAAACCTTTTTTGCCAATGCAGCCTTCTCTACTTACCAAACCTCCCCGCTTCACAAACCCACAGCACTGGTGAAAAGGGAGTTCACAAACCACCAACCATGTACTCTGAACTCATTCACATAAATCTGTGCACTTGGGCATATGCAGCAAAGCTTTAAAGAGGGCCGGGCATCACAGCTGGGCCCAGTGTTGTTATGCCCCACATTCCTCAGCTTTGGCTTCGAGTCACAGTCTAAACCTTCAGCTTCTTGTGACCATTAGTGAATCTGTACATCATCACCGTTGAAATAAAATGCATCTGGCATAGTTTAAAAAAAATGATTTTCTTAAAAATAGCTGTGAAAGATTATGTAAGATATGAGGCAATGTGCTCTGGCTCACACTTACGGGAACAATTAGCCTATGATTGCTTTCAGAAGAATTTACGCGGATAATTTGAAAATATGACTCCAATGACTCTGAGCAGTCAGCATGCTGCTTAGTGGGGAAGGGAGCAGCCAGTGTGTCTGAAGAGTTGTGTTCTCTGCCTCAACCTGTAGGCAACAGGCGCCTCTTCCTGGTTGACTTGAAATCTGCAAGGATTACTTGTCCTGAGGAGAAGCAGGTTTGTATTTAAACTTCTCTGACAACATATTCCTGAGAATCTAACATCTCTAATTAGATGAGTCACTTCATCTGACAGTACAGTTGAGTGGAGAGAACTTACAAATCAGTTTCAAGCTGCAATGAAAGAACAGCTGTGGTGGTTTATGCATCATTTCATGGGGCCAATTGAGCAGCAGTAATATGTCTGGAATAGTAATCCAGAACCTCAAGTTAATGGTCTGGGAACATGATTCAAATCCCACTATGGCAGATGCTGAAATTTGAATTCAATAAGTATCTGGAATAAAAAGCTAACCAAATGGTGACCATGTTTCACTACCTCTGTCAATTGTCATTGAAAACCCATCTGATTTACCAACATCCTTTAGGAAAGGAAATCTGCCGTCCTTACCCTGTGACTTGCAATACTTAAGTTTTGGATGATCAAGGGACTAATCTTATGTCTAGTTATCTTTAATTAACCAGTTCAGGCATGTTATGACACAATTCTGCAGCAGGTGGGACTTGAACCCTGGCCTCCTGGTACAAAGGTAGTGTCCCTACTACACCACAAGATTCCTACTGATAATTATAAACTTCGTAACCATTAAAAACCCATTTAATAACGAGCAATCTTTCAAGGGCTTTTATAGCAAAATAAATGGCTCTCATCAGCTTAATAATTTCTAAACAATTGAATTTTGATCACTGGCAGTAATCTCTGAATGCCACGTTTAACTGCACACATATCAATCCCCAAGTCACACTCAGGGATGGGTCTGAGTGGGATGCTCCGAGGGTCAGTGTGGACTTGTTGGGCCGAAGGGCCTGTTTCCACACTGTAGGGATTCTATGATTTAGCAGAATAACGACAAAAAGCAGTGACATTCTCAATGATATTGTTTCTGTAAAATCTAGCCCTTCAAGTCAAGTCATGGATCATCCACAGCTTCTTCCAACATTGTTCAGCAGAGCAAGGACCACTTAGGAACTTTTGCACACCCTAGATTGAATATGGGGGTGAGCGGTGGGAGGTGGGAGGGATGCCTTATTTGTTCTAGTCCCAATACTCTAGAATTTCCTCTCTCAATCTCTGTGCCTCTCTACATCTTTCTCTTCTTCTGGAGCTCTTGAAAACCAAGCTTTTTGTTTACATGTGCAATTATTTGTCCTTATGGTGACTTGGTGCCAAAGTTTGTTTGATATTGTTCCTGTGAAGCACCAGGTGCTATATAAATGACGCCGTCAGTGTTTTCTTGTCAGTAAACAGCATACAGAATGTAAAGCTCAGCTTGGGGCTCAACACAACACTAGGATATTGCACCTAGTGAGCAGTCAGAGACAATGGGGATGACATGATGTTGGGAAAGGAAGGAGTTTTTGGCAGGTGGCAAAAATGATGACCATTATTTGATCAACGTAAAGATGATGATGTGGTCGTTAGCAGTTGGTTGAGAGTTTGAGTGTTTAGATTTGAGCATCATCAGCTGACTTGGTGCATAAAACTAATTCAGTTTGTGGGGAAGCACAGACAGTGGGAGGGAGGAGGCCATGAGTGAAGCAATTAGCAGCCATACGTAGATATATTTGTGTGCATAAAAATTCATGCTATCTGTAATGCACTGGAATCAGATGGTGTCAGTTAATCCACTCCAGTTTGTGTTAACAGTAGGAATTGAACAAAACATGTCTAAATGTATACTACAACTTGGGAGAGGCTTACAGCCCTCCAGTATGACCGTTACACCAAGGGAAAAATACTTCAAACTTCAATCACTTCTTTTACAATCATTCCAGATTGATAATATCAGTATTTTACATCCCAACATAGGCAATAGCCTCGTGGTATTATCGCTGGACTGTTAATCCAGAGACCCAGATAATGTTCTGGGGACCCAGGTTCGAATCCTCCCACGGCAGATGGTGGAATTTGAATTCAATAAATATCTGGAATTAAGAATCTAATGATGACCATCAATCCATTGTCGATTGTTGGAAAATGTCCTTCAGGGGAGGAAACTGCCATCCTAACCTGGTCTGGCCTACATGTGACTCCAAACCTCAAAGCAATGTGGTTGACTCTTAACTGCCCTCTGGGCAATTAGGGATGGGCAGTAAATGCTGCCTGGTCAGCGACACCCTCACCCCGTGAATGAATATAGGTGAACAGGGATGTGGGGGTGGGGGAGATATTGGATTTTCACTTGATGTAATGCTCGAGCATAGAACAGTACAGGCTCTTCAGCCCACAATGTTGTGCCGACCTATTATCCTACGAAGGTCAATCTACCCCGCATACCCTATCCAAGAGTCACTTAAAAGTCTCTGAAGTATCTGACTCCACTACCACTGCTGGCAGCGCATTCCACACACCCACCACTCTCTGTATGAAGAACCTATCTCTGGTATCTCCCTTATACCTTTCTCCAATCACCTTAAAATTATGCCCCCTCGTAATAGTCATTTCCACCCGAGGAAAAAGTCTCTGGCTATCCACTCTATCTGTGCATCTCATCATATTGCACATCTCTATCAAGTCACTTCTCATCCTTCTTCGCTCCAATGAAAAAAGCCCGAGCTCCCTCAACCTTTCCTCATAAGACCTGCCTTTCAGTCCAGGCAGCATCCTGGTAAATTTCCTCTGCACCTTCTCTAAAGCTTCCACATCTTTCCGATAATGAGGTGACCAGAACTGAACACAATATTCCAAGTGTGGTCTATCCAGAATTTTATAGAGCTGCAGCATAACCTCACGGCTCTTAAACTCAATTCCCCTGCCAATGAAAGCCAACAAAACATACATCTTTTTTAAATCCCTGCCAACTTGGGTCGCAAATTTGAGGGATCTATGGAAGTGGACCCCAAGATCCCTCTGTTCCTCCACACTGCCAAGAATCCTGCATTCAAATTCAACCTTCCAAAATGAATGACTTCACACTTTTCTGGGTTGAAATCCATCTGCCGCTTCTTTGCCCAGCTCTACATCCTGTCAATGTCCCATTGCAACCTACAACAGCCCTCCACGCTGTCCACAACGCCACCAACCTTCGTGTCATCAGCAAACTTACTAACCCACACTTCCACTTCCTCATCCAAGTCATTTATAAAGATCACAAAGAGCAGAGGGCCCAGAACAGATCCCTGTGGAACACCACTGGTCACTGAGCTCCAGGCTAAATACTTTCCATCTACTACCACCCTCTGTTTTCTATTGGACAGCCAGTTTTGTATCCAGACAGCCAAATTTCCCTGAATCCCATGCCTCCTTACTTTCTGAATGAGCCTACCATGGGGAATCTTATCAAATGCCTTGCTAAAATCCATATACACCACATCCACTGCTCCAGCTTCATCCATGTGTTTTGTCACATCCTCAAAGAACTCAATAAGGCTTGTGAGGCATAGCCTGCCCCTCACAAAGCCATGCTGACTATTTCTAATCAAACTGTGCTCTTCCAAATAATAATAAATACTATCTCTCAGAATCCTCTCCAATAATTTGCCCACCACAGAAGAAAGACTGACCGGTCTGTAATTTCCAGGATTATCCCTATTCCCTTTTTTGAACAAGGGAATGACATTTTTCACCCTCCAATCATCTGGTGCTACTCCAGTGGACAGTGAGGACGCAAAGATCATCATCAAAGGGGCAGCAATCTCTTCCCTCGTTTCCCGTAGTAACCTTGGGTATATCCTGTCGGGCCCAGGGGACTTATCTATCCTCATGTTTTTCAAAATTTCTAGCACATCCTCCTTCCTAACATCAACATGTTCGAGCATATCTGCCTGTTTCATGCTGTCCTCACAAACGTCAAGGGCCCTCTCACTGGTGAATACTGAAGCAAAGTATTCATTAAGGACCTCCCCTACCTCCTCTGACTCCGCGCACAAGTTTCCTCCACTATCCCCGATTGGCCCTACCCTCACTCAGGCCATCCTCTTGTTCCTCACATAAGCATAAAACACCTTGGGGTTTTTCTTGATCCTACCCGCCAAGGTTTTCTCATCCCTCCTTCTAGCTCTCCTAAGTCCATTCTTCAGTTCCTTCCTGGCTACCTTGTAAACCTCTAGAGCCCTGTCCAACCTTTGCTTCCTCAACCTTAAGTAAGCTTCCTTCTTCCTCTTGACAAGGTGCTCCACATGTCTTGTCATCCAAGATTCCTTCACCTTGCCATCCCTTCCTTGCCTCAGTGGGACAAACCTATCCAGTACTTGTAGCAACCGCTCCCTAAACAATCTCCACATTTCTGTCATGCATTTCCCCGAGAACATCTGATCCCAATTGGTGCTCCGTAGTTCTTGCCGCTAATAGCACTGTAATTCTCCCTCCCCCAATTAAATATTTTCCCATACCATCTGCTGCTATCCGCTTCATGACTATGGTAAAGGTCAGGGTGTTGTGATCACTATCACCGAAATGCCTTCCCACCGAGAGATCTGACACCTGACCTGGTTCGTTGCCAAGCACCAAATCCGATATTGCCTCCCCTCTAGTCAGCCTATCTACATATAAGAGTCAGAAATCCTTCCTGGACACACCTGACAAAATCTGCTCCATCCAAACTATTTGCACTTAGGAGGTTTCAGTCTATATTAGGGAAGTCAAAGTCACCCATGACAACAACCCTATTACTTCTGCACCTTTCCAAAATCTGTCTCCCAATCTGTTCCCCCCCTAGATTGTGCAAATGTTGCAGTATTTGAAAACTAGTTAAACTATATGTGAAGCATATATGTGTATATGAGTGAGGATCTATGATGCTTACTTTACCTTATACGACAAGTCATTTATATTGATGCCGTACCATGAATCCATTGTGGTGTTTAAGTTGTTTTGTCAGCCTGAAGCTATAAAATCTAATGACTGTAAATAAACATGACAGTAGATCAAAGTTTAGTTGAAATTTGATGAGACAAGATAGCAACTTTGTCTCGCTGGCTAAACTAAAGCTTAAAAATACTTTTATGCTTTAAAAGATGGGATCTAAAGTTTGATAGCTCTGGTGAAACTTAACAAAATCAGTTCATGGGCTCACTATTAATTTCTTCCGATTTTCTCTAGAAATGCTGACTTGTTAAATATATTTCTACGTTTGCAGAGTGCAATTCCATTCAACGTTCCTCTTATGAAAGCAGTCGTTGCCCACATATAGCGAGGCATGGATAACAAGCTTTGAGCTAGTACATGGCAAGCGACATTTCACCATTTCGCTGCCAGGCAATGATCATCTCCAACAAGAACACAACCACTTTGCACAGTAATCTACAGAATGCACACCTGGAGTACTGTGTACAGTTTTAGTCTTTTACTGAAGAACAAATAAACCTGAGCTGGAGGCAGTTTGGAGAAGATTCACAAGGCTCACTCCTAGGATGAAGGAAAGGTTCTGCAGGTTGGGCCTATATTATTAGAGTTTAGAAGAATGCCCCATGATCTTACTGAAATAAAGATGGTAAGGGGGTCTTGGCAGGGTACAAGAGGAAATATGAACAGGAGACCGGAGCTTAAAACCAATGGATCTCCCAATTAACAGAGAATTTAGGAGGAATTTATGCAGTCAGCAGGTTGATAACCTTTGGAATTCTCCACCCAGAGAGCAGCGGAGCCTGGGTTATTGAACACATTCAAGGCTTAGGTGAGGCGGATTTTTAAATTGACATGGAAGTTGAAAGTTATGCGGAAACAGGTAACAACTGCCTCTCAAGCCTCAGTCAGATCAGCAGTGGTCTCAATCAATGGTGGTACAGTGTCAAATGGTTGAAAGGCACAATCTTGCTCTTACATCGTCATCTTCCATGGGGAGTGGTTCTGTTAGACTCAATGAAGCCTCTCCACAAAGATAAAACCAAAGTGCAATACTCTCCATTTGCAACGTTGAGAAACTCAAATCAGTAATCCAATTCAAGCAGTCTGCTCAATTGCTCCCTCACCAAAGTACCAGCTGCAGCATTGGTGCCATCTACAGGATTCACTGAAACAGCTTGGTAAAGTTCTCTACAGCATCTCCATAATCTGTAACCTCTGCAGAAATTCTCACTTCGTAATGGTCAAAATCAGAATGCTAGATCTTCCAAACTAGACTCTCTCAGAAACATGGACCAAAAGAGTCCAAAGATCTCTATCCCAAAGCTGTAGTGTTTGGAGAGAAGACAGAACATGCACCCTTTTACAGCACTTGCTGCCAAATGGTCAGTTTAAAGGTCCAGTTTAAACATTACTGATATGGTGACCGTATGAATAAGTGAACAGATATAGTGAGCACATGAGCGAGATAAATGGGTAGCAGAGGCTCTGATTGTTTGGGAGGGAGGTCATCAGTATGTGAGATTCCTGTGTGATTACCCAGGAGTTAAATTAGATTTTAATCTAAGAGTTTCTGGCTAGCTACCATACTGAGTACATCAGAACTGTCCAGAGTCTCCAAACTTTAAATTAGAATCAGAGACATTCATAAAGGGTCCCAGGGAGGAGGGCAATTGCCTACTGGAAGTTCAAACTTCTGAGACAGGGCAGCGAATTAAAATATCTACAGGATTACAATGCAAATATCAAGTTGTATGTCCACATCCAAAGATTTGAACAATTGTCATCACATTACTTTTGTGGGTTGAAATGAATATTGAACCTCCCACAGATAGCACTCTCACCTCCACCCCATCATATCCCTTCCACACTCAACCCCAACAAAGAAAAACATCATTGCAGTTCCTCAGTCAATTCATTCACAAATTAGATAGTGATCAATGCCAAATTTCATTTGATGCTATAGCAAAGGGATCAAGGGAGACAGAAGCAGAAAGCTTCTAATTGATGAAGCTTCATGAATAAGGCACTAAAGAAAGAAGATTAACTATGACAGACTTAGAACAGGGACAGGAAAAATGCCAAATCAACTGAAGAAATCACCATAGTTAAGGCAGAAACTGTCAAGATTGAAAACTTAACTGGAAATTTGATAAAGGTAATGGGTTGAAGGGCAAGTTAACAGAGAGTAACTATATCTCCAGGATGGTAATTTATAACGTGTACTGGTTGGGCAAAATTAGCCGTGTTTCCATGTTGTAACTGCTGTATATTTCTGTCAGCTGTGTAGAATTGTAGCATGTCACATCTCAGGAACAGGCCACTCAGCCCATCAAATTTTAATGTATTTCTCCCACATGCTGCTTGCTGCTCTCCTGCATTCTTCTTTTTCAGACAAGCTTGTTTGTTGTGAAATGATTTATGCACTATTTCAACAATGGTTTCCATTCATACATGTAGCTGATCCAATCATCTCACCTTGGCACTCAGGTCTTCAGATTACTGCACATTCCAGAGCTGCCTAATCTATTCTGATAGGTAAAGGGCAGGCGGACAATTTCCCTTTGATTGCTATCAGCAAAAGAAGGCCATTCAGACCCTCAATCCTACTCTAACATCGCTTATGTGCAACTACAGATTTATTTGTATAAAATGTGTATAAAATATGTAAAAAAAAAGTGTTCATCGGATAATGGATTTGCTGGCTAGGCAAGCATTTATTTTTGAACCACAATCACCTTTGAAGGGTTAGTGGTAAGTTGCCTTTTTGAACTGCTGCAGTGTACGTGGAACAGGATGGGCAGAACTGCCTCCTCCTACACCGTAATAAATCTGTGATTCTGTGCAGGGTACAGTTAGGATCCCAAATACTGGTATTACTGGACAAGCCACAGTCTACAGTGAAACCTGGTTTGATAAACAACAAGTTTTACTATTGCTGTTCACTTACGAGGTGGTCACTGACCATATACGCAAGAGGCTGCTAATGTACTTTTAACAAAAGAACAAAGATTACTACAGAAAAATGGGTGTTTATTGGGGGGGTGATGGAGAATGCCCAAACACCAATTATATTGTACGATAAAACAAATCTGAAATGCTCTTATTATAAATATCAGAAACGTAACCCTTTTACCCTCAGCAACCTTACAGATACTCAAACCTGAGTGAAGGGTCACCCTGTTTCCATTTAAAAGTTCTTCGGCCAGTTGGAATATCTGTAAATGGTTTCTGGAGCAATCTGCTTACTGACACTATCAGAGCAAACACATGGGTTTTCCATAATCTCAGTTTCTAGCAGTTTTCTGGCTAGTCTTCTTACTCGCTCAGCTCTTCAGCTCCACTGTCTTGTATCCATAGATTTCTGGATTTTCTTCTCTTAAGTAAAATTTCCCCAACCCAGACATTTTGGAGGCTAAGCTAACAGCATCTTTTCATACTGACAACCTGCAAACACTGTGACCTTCTAGACAGTTCCATCTTTCAATGATACTGGGCTGCTGTCATCTAGTAGCAGCATATTTTCCCCTCCTGTTAGAGTCTTCCCTTGTTGCTAATGCACTGAAGTATTTCTCCCACCACAGGGTTTTAAATACCTCATTTATTTGGATATAAACACATACCATAACCACTCTCTGAATTCAAAAATAAAGTTTAAACCATATTCTCCCCTGAACACACAAAATAGTAATACAAATCAAAATTAAAGTCATGAATTGCTCCTTCACTTTAGATCCCAAACTTCCAAATAATATCACAAACATTCATAATCGTATAGACACAATTCTGTCAGGGAGGGAGTTCGGGATTTTGACCCAGTGACACTGCAGGAACGTCAATTTATACCAAGGCAAGATAATGATTAGCTCGGAGGGGAACTTACAGGTGATGGTGTTCCCATGCATCTACTGTGCTTGTCCTATTAGAAGGTAGAGGTTGTGGGTTTGGAAAATGCCATACTAACACAGTCCCATAAAAACCACATCTGACAGCAATTTACCAATCTCAGTTTTGAAGACACCAAGTGACACCCTTCATTCACAATCTATTGGAGGACAGTGTTCAAGACTTCACTGAGAAAATGCTTCCTACTTTTTCTGTACTTCTTCCATCTCAATTCTGTCACCAGATGAAATATAATCTGCCCATCAACTCCAACCCAAAATGAGGTTTGATCTGATCACCTCACAATCGACTATGATATAGGAGATATAAGCCAATGAGTTAGCATAATCGGAAATAAAGCAAGATCATTTACGATGACTGCCTTCAACAAAATGGGAAACATGTTTTAAAAGATCTAGACCTTTTTTTTAAGAAATTTCTCAGGGAATTGTTCCTTGCTTGAGACCACAGCCAATAGGGATCAATGGAGAGTGACCAGGCGCAGAATTCCAGAATTCAATGGAAAAAAATTGCTTTTTAAAAATACAGATATAATACTTACTAATATGAGTCCTGATATGAGAGAGGACGTTCCTGTTAATGCCACATAGAACTTCGGAGTCAATGTGTTCAGAAACGCAGCTACTAAAGGAAGAGAAATTATTCACAGGTAAACAAGGGAAACAGACAGCAACACAAGCACACACAAAAAAAGCAAAGGAAACAGACTTGAAGCTTTTTTTGGGTCACTGGTGTTAAACTAAACTGGCTGAAATGAAAATCACTTTCTTATTGGGTATATCAGCTAATGATTACATTTTTTTTCATTATTCTGTGGATGTCCATGTCTGGGTGGTTAGAATTCTCATTTCAGAGACAGACAATTGTGCATTTACAGTCCCATTCCAGAAATCTGAGCCTATGACACAGGCTGACAGTGTTGTTTGGAGGAGTGCTGCACTGTCTGAGGTTGTCTCTCAGATGAAATATTATTAATCCAGGTTGATGCTGAAAGATCCCGTGGCACTGTTCACAAATCAGTATGCAGTTTCTCTGGGCTCGGACATTTAACCCACAAGCATGGCAGAAGCAGATCCGCTGATCATTTAGTACAATGCTGTTGGTGGAACCTTGCTCTTGGTTGCAACACTTTGTGACATAGCAGGGAGTACACTCCAGAAATAAAACATAGTCTGTGAAGCACTTTGGGATGTGCACAGGATGTCAAAGGCATATATTGTTTCTTAACTGCCTTAAAGCATCTTTTCAAAAAATACAACTGCGGTCATCAATAACATTGCAACATCACAAGGTGGCAGTAGAGGGCCTTCAGCAAGCTTTTTATTGTACTTATAAAAAGTAAAACTCACTTCAGTAATTCTCCAGCATCTGCAGTTCCTACTATCTCAGTAATTCAGGGTTCTTTGCAAACATCTATGATCAGCTGAGGGTCAGTGAACCATGGAATATGAATTTTGGGTACATTTCTTAATTAATTGAGGGTACTGCTCAGTAAACACTTGAAAACAAGATGCTAATCTCAAACCTCAGCCCCAGCAGATTCAGGATATCAAATGCGCCAAATAGAACGTGCAGCAAAAGGAACGGCAGACTGTGATTCCTGCAGCATTTTCACAATCTCAGACATCCCAACTGCTTCACAGGCAAACAAGTACTTGTGAAGTGCAGTCACTGTTATAATAAAGCTAAAAAGTTGCCATAATGCAAACCAGAGGGCTGCTCTCTCATTAGCAAGACTCGAATGGTTGTTTACCTTGAAGGTCACCATACCTCAGATGAACATAGAACATAACAGCGCAGTACAGGCCCTTCAGCCCTCGATGTTGCGCCGACCTGTGAAACCAATCTGAAGCCCATCTAACCTAAATTATTCCATTATCATCCATATGTTTATCCAATGACCATTTAAATGCCCTTAAAGTTGGCGAGTCTACTATTGTTACAGGCAGGGCATTCCACGCCCTTACTACTCTCCGAGTAAAGAACCTACCTCGGACATCTGTCCTATATCTATCACCCCTCAATTTAAAGCTATGTCCCCTCGTGCTAGCCATCACCATCCGAGGAAAAAGGCTCCCACTGTCCACCCTATCTAATCCTCTGATCATCTTGTATGCCTCTATTAAGTCACCTCTTAACCTTCTTCTCTCTAACGAAAACAGCCTCAAATCCCTCAGCCTTTCCTCATAAGACCTTCCCTCCATACCAGGCAACATCCTGGTAAATCTCCTCTGCACCCTTTCCAATGCTTCCACATCCTTCCTATTATGCGGTGACCAGAACTATACGCAATACTCCAAGTGCGACCGCACCAGAGTTTTGTACAGCTGCAACATGACCTCATGGCTCCGAAACTCAATCCCTCTACCAATAAAACCTAACACACCGTATGCCTTCTTAACAACCCTATCAACCCGGGTGGCAACTTTCAGTGATCTATGCACATGGACACCGAGATCTTTCTGCTCATGCACACTACCAAGAGTCTTACCATTAGCCCAGTACTCTGTATTCCTGTTACTCCTTCCAAAGTGAATCACCTCACACTTTTCCGCATTAAACTCCATTTGCCACCTCTCAGCCCAGCTCTGCTGCTTATCTATGTCCCTCTGTAACCTGCAACATCCTTCCGCACTATCCACAACTCCACCAACTTTAGTTCACCCGCAAATTTACTAAGCCATCCTTCTACGCCCTCATCCAGGTCATTTATAAAAATGACAAACAGCAGTGGCCCCAAAACAGATCCTTGAGGTACACCACTAGTAACTGAACTCCAGGATGAACATTTCCCATCAACCACCACCCTCTGTCTTCTTACAGTTAGCTAATTTCTGATCCAAACCGCTAAATCACCCTCAATCCCATGCCTCCGTATTTTCTGCAATAGCCTACCGTGGGGAACCTTATCAAATGCTTTACTGAAATCCATATGCACCACATCGACCGCTTTACCCTCATCCACCTGTTTGGTCACCTTCGCAAAGAACTGAATAAGGTTTGTGAGGCACGACCTACCCTTCACAAAACCGTGTTGACTATCCCTAATCAAATTATTCCTTTCTAGATGATTATAAATCTTATCTCTTCATCCTTTCCAACACTTTACCCACAACCGAAGTAAGGCTCACTGGTCTATAATTACCAGGGTTGTCTCTACTCCCCTTCTTGAACAAGGGGACAACATTTGCTAGTCTCCAGTCTTCTGGCACTATTCCTGTAGACAATGACGACATAAAGATTAAAGATCAAAGCCAAAGGCTCTGCAATCTCCTCTCTAGCTTCCCAGAGAATCCTAGGATAAATCCCATACGGCCCAGGGGACTTATCTATTTTCACACTTTCCAGAATTGCTAACACCTCCTCCTTATGAACCTCAATCCTGTCCAGTCTAACAGCCTGTACCTCAGATGAAGGGAGAGGTTAAGGAGGAGAGTCCTCCATAGTAACTTTAGCTGGTGCAGGAATTGAACCCACGCTGCTGGCATTACTCTGCCAGCCGTCCAGCCAACTGAGCTTAAACCACACACCCCTAACCTCGAGTGAATACAGCACCCAATTTGCACTACAGCAAACTCCTGCAAAGAAACATGGAGTTATTGGCCAAGATAAACTATTTTTGCCAGTTAGTTGCTAGATAAATATTGGGCAGGACAGGAGGGAGAAACTCCCCCTGTTTTTTTTTTTAAAAAGGAGTGCCATGGGATCTTTCACAGCTAAATAGTGTCTAATCCAAACAACTACATGCCTAACAGCATGGGACTTCACTTGACTTTTTTGCTCAGGTCTCTGAAATAGGATTTGAGCCCACAATCTTTTGACTGTAAAAGGTTAGTATTACCCACTGAGCTACAGAAATACAACAACACAGCTTAAGTTTTCTAAATTCCACTAAATCTGCTAAAGTCAGATCACACAACATCAGGTTATAGTCGAACTGGTTTATTTGAAATCACAAGCTTTCAGAGCACTGCTCCTTTGTCAGGTGAAGTATTACACAGTGACATATCTGTCCCCAATTGGCTTGAAACACACACTTGATTTCAGCCCCATTAATGCAGCATCCTGAGAGAAGTGGCCAGAAAACAGAAGGAAGATTTATATATGTGTAGAGATTAAAATACTGAATTCAGAGTGGAACTGCAAACAAGAAATTCAGAGCAAGAACTACATTAATAATATGATCTTCTAGCATGCCCTTTCTCCAAACACATTCCTCTAACGATGCGCAAATCACTCCCTTCAGGGTGTTGGCCGAGTGTTAAATAGTCTGAAGTATTTTAAGAATGTCAACACCCCAATAACACAAGTGAGTCTACTCCCTTCAGACAGCATATTATGGAAATGCTGATGAAAACCTGGGTAGCAAAGTGGCCACTTATCCATGCACTTATCATAAAGTTTTACTTTGTGCCAAAGTGGAAGCAAGGAGAGGGCTGGTGTTCCACTCTGTCTGGAATGGACACACTGGATAACCAAGTGTTTGATGCTTTTGAGCAGGTTTTTATGCCAGGTGAAATTGAACAGAAGGAGAACTAGAAGTAAGAACGAACAGAAGGCTGAAGGAACTCAGCAGGTCCAACAACATCTGTGGTGAGAGAAATACTGTTCATGTTTTGAGTCAGAATGTCTTCATGAGCAGCCATTTATCCCCTCAAACATGCTCCATATCGAACAAGACCATGGCTGAACCTCAACCTCAACTCTACTTTGAGGCTCAACTCTCGAAGAATGCAAAAAATCTAACCATGTCAGCCATGAATACACCCAACAATGACGCATCTATAGCCCTCTGAGGTAAAATATTCCAACTCAGAAGGTTTCAGTTCAGTCCGCTGGGCACAAACAAATTACTTCTCATTAAAGAACAAGGAAGGAAGTGAAAGCATGGACAAGCTGTCCAACACCAACAGCCAGTGCAGGTTCCTTTTTTCTGTCAGCCACAGGCTGATGTCTCCTGTATACCTACTGCTCAAATAAGATTCTAGGTGAAATATAAACTGTTCATTTGCTAAAAAGCGGTTATGAAACAGCTGTGGTTTAAGAATGGAGCTTTACAATCAAGAACATAATAAGAACGTAAGAGATAGGAACAGAGGTAGGCCATACGATCCTTCAACTTGCTCCATCATTCAACATGATTGTGAAAAATCTTCAATACCAGGTCAATTTTCATGCCTTATTCACGTATCACTTAATTCTGTGGTACCCAAAAAACTGATCTCAGTTGACGTTCCATTCAATACTGAGAGTATTTTCACACCCCTCCGAGTAGAGAACTAGAATCATTCGAGCTTAGTGAAAACATTCTCATCTCAGTCTCAAATAGCTCCAGTTTTTATCCTGAGACTATTGCTTAATTCTCGACCTTCTGCCACTAGGAAGCAGCCTCTCACCACCTAACCTGTCCAGCCCTATGAAAACGTGATTCACTTCAAAGAGATCACCTCTCATTCTTTTCAACACCAGAGAATGTACAAGCAATCTTTCATCGTAAGACAAACCTTGGATCCCAGAAATCAATCCAGTTTTAACTTAGTTGCATTCCCTCTACAGAAAGTATAAAATTTCTTACCTGAGCAGACCAGCTGTATATGGTACTCAAGGTGCAATCGCAGTAAGCCTTACTTATAAATTGGACCTAGTGGTGACATTGGCCAAAAACATAGCCAATATTAAATACCTTTAAATTTCCACAAGTCTCATTAGTATAAGGGATTGTATATTTTCTTTTTATGGGACAATAAAAAGGAAATTTAAAGTTTAGACATTATTATAGAATAGCAGGAAGGTTTTGCTACTTGGAAATCCAAGTGTGGCACATTGTTGAGCTGTGCCATAAAATGTTGCTTTTTGGAAGCACTAAGAGTGAGGATTCAAGATTTAGCAGCACAGACAAACTTTCGAGTTAAGGAAATTAAGAAAAACTGCCTGACTAGTTGCGTCACAATATAAAAAGTTGTAAATGCCAAGCACAGAAACAAGTAGAAGGAAACATCTGGAGCCTGCAGACAGAAAACATCCATTTCTCATGTGGGATAAAGGCAGAAAGACAAAGAAAGCACGAAAGAAAGAACTCACACCAGAAAAAACCCAAGTTGACACAATCAATCTAGAGATGGGCAACATTGTCACACAGAGTTTGGTTCATAGAGGAAGTGGTAGATGCAGGTACAGTTACAACATTTAAAAGACATTTGGATAGGTACATGGACAGGAAAGGTTTAGAGGGATATGAGCCAAACAAAGGCAAGTGAGACTATTTTAGTATGGGAAACTTGGTCAGCATGGATGAGTTGGGCCAAAGGGTCAGATTACATGCTGTATGACTCTGACGATGAGAAAATAAACTTTGCACCTTATGGTTTGGATTTTTGGTCATCAGAATTTTGCCTACCGCGTCTGTATTCTTTTGCAGTCCATAGTGTATTGGTAAATTGTTTGACTTCTGCCTGTCTTCATCATGGCTTTGTGCGTGCATGCTGGGGTAGGTTGGGGTATTTAAAAAGGGGGGTAGTTTAAGTTACATAAACTAAATTGTATATCCTCCCTTTTCATGGTTCAAGTGTCTTACAATAAATACAGCATGTGTTTTACTTTCCTGCTGGACCCTGTTGCAAATTGTTTTTGTCCTGAGAAGCCGTCAGGAAAGTTGGTCATTTCAGTGGTCCCATTGGATTTTATACATTTTGTGAAGGATTGTGTAAACAGTGGGGCACAATAATCGGTGCACTGTTCCTTGTTCAGTCGTGACATTAGATCCTTGATTCCCCCACTATTTCATATATGTTTAGTGCCTCATACTGTGGAGACTGATACAAAACATTCAGCATCTGCCATTTGTTCATTCTCGATTGCAATTTGTCTTGTCTGCCTCTAAGTGACCAATGAATACTTTTACAAATCTCTCATCTTACATATTTGCAAAAGCTTTTAAGATCTGTTTTTGTATTTCGTTTTCTTCCTCTACCAATATTTTAGTCATCTTTGCTAATATTGAAGTTTTCTCAATCATCAAGCTTACTGCTGCTTTGGCACTGTAACCATCTTTTTTTAAGCTAACACTATCTTTAATTCCTTTAATTTATCATTGTTTATATTTGCCTGGATGGGTGCAGTTCTACTAATACTCAATAACCATCCAGGACAAAGCAGTCCACTTGACTGGCACTACATTCGCAAACACCCATTGCCTCCACCAACGTGACTCAGTAGCAGCAGTGTATAGTATCTATAACATGCCCTGCAGAAATTCACCAAAGATCCTCAGACTTCACCTTCCAAATCCACTACCACTTCCATCTAGAAAGGACAAGGGAAGCAGATACATGGGAACACCACCACCTGCAAGTTCCCCTCCAAGCCACTCATCTTCCTGACTTGGAAACATATTGCCATTCCTTCCATGTCACAGGGTCAAAATCGTGGAACTTCCTTCTTAATGGCATTGTGGGTCTAGCTACAGTGGTTCAAGGATGCAGTTCCCCACCATCTTCTCAAGGACAACTAGGGACTGATGATAAGTGCTGGCCAGCCAACACTGCCCACATCCTACAAATCAATAAAAACAAGGGTTTTTCAATAGAGCATTTTTATTATTCAAGGGAATGCCTATTTGTTGAGAATTATGAATTTTAAAAATGTTTACGTTTGCTTATCTGCAGTCATATCTTTGAATCTAATTTCCTTATCTGAGATAATTCCTTCCTCAGAATCCTACTGTCATAGTCTAATGTATTTTTCCAATCGGTCCCTCAACATTCTGCTTTGCAAAACCATTCCTAACTCTCTCAATAGCTTTGGACTTACCCACAACACTCAAACTTGAAGTTCTATATTATGATCTCTCTTCCCTGAAGGATATTTCACGATAAAAAGCATACTAATTAACTGTATTTTATTACAAACGACTTGATCTAAATTAGCCTAGTCTCTCAACATATTGTTCTAGAAAACGGTCCTAACTGCACTGTATGTATACATTCCCAAAAATACTTGGTTTGGCCAGACAAACTGAAGATTAATGACATCTGCAATTACTGTATTATCTTTATAACACATTCCTTTAACTTCCTAATTTATGCACTACCAAAACAATGATTACATTCTGATTTACGAAGTTAACTTCCGATCTTACTCATCTTTATCTCATCATTTATTTCAGAGTTACTTTACCTCCTTTTCCATTTCACCTATGTTTTCTAAAGGTTAACTACCCTGGAATACTTAGTTCATAATCTTGGTTTCCTTGCAATTATATAACTAGTGACTAGATCAAACCCATTTATCTCTACCTGTACCAGTAATTTAATCAATTTTGCTGTGAAGGCTTGTACTTAGTATGTTAACTGGTCAGCCTTAATTTATGAGCTGCTATGACATCTTCTAAGTTTCTTGGCAAGGACTGCTCTCTCAACAGTTCACCCACTACCACTGGCCAGGAAATTGCTGTTGATTGTTGGGAAAAAAAAATTTGGTTCATTAAATTTCCTCAGGCAAGAAAATTGCCAACTTTATCTGGTCTGGCCTCCATGTGACTCCAGACCCACAGCAATGTAGTTGGCTTTTATCTGTCCTCTAGGCAATTTGGAATAGGCAATAAATGCTGGCCCTAGCTTGTGATGCTGACATCCATGAACAAATCCAAAAAAAATGAGTCCAGTTCTGACTGAGTTAATCACCAACACATTGCAGATCTTGTTACATGCCTCCAATAATTGTGTTTCATGAGTAAAATACCTTCACTAAGGTATATGACTGAGTCAATTTCCAATATAAACTCTTAATTACTAAGCTAATGATACACATACATTATCGGCATTTTTCAATTCCCATGGAGTGTCCACTACAAACTGAACATATTACTATAATTCTGCACACATCTCTAGTGCGCAGGTGTTTCAGGTCTAGAATGCATGACCCAAGAGTGTTGTAAGGATAGTTCAAAAAGGAATTCAACTATTTTCTGAAGAGGAAGAATACGCAGCATTACAGGGGAAGAAAGGAGAATGGGATTAAGGGAATTTGGCAAGCCTGTCCAGACACACAGGCCACATTTCCTCCTTCTGTGCCCCAAACGTTCTGTGGTAAAGGTTACATAGCATAGTTGGATAGAAAAACAAAGTTTAAATTTGTACAGTGCCATTCGCAATTGAGATGTCATAAAGCATCACACAGCCAACCAAATACTTTTCAATTGTAACTACAAGTAAGATGGCAAGGGAAGACCACATATTGCAGACTTACATGGGAAGGTATTGCAATATATTCCATAGAATTAATTAGAATTTTACTGAACTGTAATAGGCCATCCAATTTAACATGTCCGTATCGGTGTTGATGAGCCACACCAGCTTATGGCCCAGCTAAAGAACTCCACTGTGACCAACCTCTAATTATCAATACCACCAACATGGTGGCTACACAAAAATTTGCTCTGCCAAGAAAGGAACTAGTTTAACCACTCAGGAAAATACCTCAATATATATATTAGGACAGTAGCTTCAAAAAAAAACAAACATTCTGTTCAGGGAATTCCCTGCAAATACGGGCACATTCTCTGAGATCCTGTCCAAAAATGAAAATGACAGTGTTGGGTGAAAAACACGTGTTGGTACGAGAAAAACAAGCACAGGATGCTACAGAAGTGTCAAGTACTCTATGTCCCTGGCATGAAGCACGGTCTAATTCACAACATCAAATAATTTCAAGGATACTATGGGATTTTGACAAAGAAAATAACCTTTGAAGTGTAGTCATCATTGCAATGTAGGAAATCTGGCACTCAAACTACAACTACTGCAATGCAATGATGGTCAAGACAGTCACTGGTCGAGGTACAAATGTTGAATATAACCCAGGAGAAACATCCCCTATTCTCCGAAATAGTCCCCAGTGCAGGGCAGAGGGGACTTGGACTTCATGTCTGAAGTCAAAGACTTCAACAGTGTCGCATTGAAATGCCCTCTGAAGTAAGACTTGAAATGCAAACCTGGGACTCTAGAGAATGCTGCTGCTGAGCCACTGCTCAGACTTATGATTAAACGTCTGTGCCTTGGTACCAATTTGTAAAGCTCCTAAAACAATCCAGACCCAGTTTACAATGGATGTTATACAAGCAAATGCACTTTATGTAAGTAAGTGGCAATTATGTGGGGCTGCATGAGAGATTCATCTCATTGTGCACCCGGTTTCTAGATACTGCCTTGAAGATGGACATGAAAGAGGGAAGGTTCCTTGTGTAAATTAAGGTAGCAGAGTTGAAACAACATTGATTTCTACCCTGCTACATTTCCAAACACTAGACTTCAGAAGTAGACAGAAGGCAAGATAATGAGTGTAAGCATCATCTTCTATAGCTCACCTTGAGAAGGACCTCAGTGGAGCATCACCTTATTTTACACATGTACTCAGTACAAAAATCAAAATTTAACCTAACTCTGGGTCTGGTATATCATAAATGCCATCAGTTAAGACAATCGAGTACAGGAGGTTTCTTCACAAATGTTCTGTTCTGCACTCATTGCATTCTCCACCAACTTTTGCTCCATTTCATTTTAGCTTAAAATTGTTCCTTTATGCTAGGCTTTCAGTCACTTTGAACTACTAAATGAGCAAATACAAGACTGATCCAAGGAAATTCCTCACACGTAGTTGTTAATATCAAGAATGAACACACCACACTCCATCTAAGCCATCTCAGACCAATAGAATAATGGAGGGGACAACTATTGAATCATTCTAAAACAAACAAAAAAAATGTATTTTAGAATCCCATCCAGACGATGGGATGGAGTTGAGCAAATGATCTTCATCTGCAACTGCCTTGTGACTTACACACTATAGGAATCACTTAACTAGCTTGCTTTCTACCATCAGTTAGTCGCATGATAGCATGATAATGAGGTCATTGGCTGATGAACAATCTGTTCCATTATGCTAGGATTCTGTGATGCAAAAACAAATTTTAATAAAATAAATTTAATGAAAGCTTGTGAGTCAAATACTCTTTTAATCCAATATAAATGTTAAAATCAGTGCCATTATTAATCTTCTTGTATGATAAGTTACTCTCTCACTGCCAGCTTTAAACAGCTCTCCACTTTGCAACACACATTTTGTCTCTCTCACTATTTTACAATTTAACTGCAATCAATTGTCTTAAACTTTCTCCTCACAATCTTATAGCACATGATGTGGCCTCTTTACCCATCATGCTTGTGCAAACTGTTTGAAAGAACTATCCAATGCTCTTTTCCTTTGGCCCTCTGAGAAGTTCCTATTAAGGCACTCATCCAAATTCCTTTTCCAAATCAGTATTCAATTTACCTCCAGCACTGCTTCAGGTAACACATTCTTAAGTGCATCAAAAAACTGCTTTTCATCCTTAGTTTCTCAGAAAATTCACTCTTCAGTTACGACCCATGTCAGCTGTGCCTTATTTGATAAAATTCCCAATTCTACGTTAGAAGGCAGTGGGCTCAAGTTCATTCCAGGGAAACACAGGTCAAGGGTGATACTAGTTCAATACTCAAAAACTGCAGTCCTGCTGAACGTACTGTCTTTTGTACAAGTTAAACTAAGCTCCTTGAAATCACAAGCAACGCTGCAGTAATGGCTACTAGATAGACTTACCCATGTCCTTAAGAACACACAGAGATATTTTTAAAACAGATGAAAGTGTCTTTTACTGTCTTTTACAGGATTGTTCTTTAAATGATCTATGTGTTATAATAGAAAGCGAAGCAAGAAACATGACAATTATGGAATGCACCAAAATGGACAGCACCTAAAAGCTGCAACTTCTTGTGGTAGGAAAGTACAAGAAGTCACACTGCTTTGTGGATTTCAAGACATGACTTATGATGCATGAGGCTTACAAAGCTGTGTGGATGGCCTGCAGCATTTTGAGGTGAGGATCAGGAAAGTTGTCAAAATATATTCACCGAAGAATACATTTTTCATCCTGATGACCTTGATGATTTGATGAATGTTGCATGCTGGTTTGTTGTTTGGCTAGCTGAGTCGTAATGAAGCCTCAAGATTTCACACTGCAACATAGAAATATGCATTGCTGACATGACAGACCCACCAAGCAGAAAAAGAGCAGTGAATTTTTCCAGAGCTAATTCTCAACATTCCTCAATGCCTTTTATTCTACAATGTCAGCAACTGCAAGGTGTGAACAAATCTTTAAGAAAGGAGACTAAGAGTAGGAGTCAGCCATTCAGCTTGTTCCATTACTTAATACATTCAAGGCTGATCATGGCTGAAGAAGGGTCTAGGCCCAAAACATCAGCCTTCCTGCTCCTCTGATGCTGCTTGGCCTGCTGTGTTCATCCAGCTCTACACCTTGTTATCTCAGATTCTCCAGCATCTGCAGTTTCTACTATCTCTGATCATCCACATATCCCTTTACATCATTGGTAGTTTGAAATCTATTTATTTCTATATTAAACAGTCAATGACTGAGCTTCCATTGTGCTCTTGGGATAGATTCACAACCTTCTGAATAAAAGAAAATTCTCCTCATCTCTATCACATGTGGCTTCCCTATTATTGTGAAATTATATCCCCTTGTTCTAGACTACTAAACAGGAGAAATATCCTATCTGCATCAACCTTCCCACCCCTTTTATGTATTTTGTACATTTCAATGACATCATCTGTCATTCCTCAGAATACTAGAGAAACAGGCCCAGCTTCCCTGATGTCTCTTCAGACAGCAGACCCGTAATCGCGAAAAAATCTAGTGAACTTTCATTGTACTCCCCCGGGCAATAATAATTTTTCTCCAATAAGGAAATGCGAATTGCACACAGAACTCTAGATACTGTCTATCCAAAGTTATATTGATTCTACAATTGAATCAAGAATTCACTAGAGATTGGACTCAAACAAAAGCCAATCTTAGGTCTTCTAATCCATGTTTATTTGCACGTTTGCATCCAGTAATTTCCAGATGAGGAGACCAAGTGCACATTTAAACTTTTCAACCACTTACTATGTAAGAAACACTCTGCACCTATGTCTCTCTGAACAAAGTGAATATCGTCATATTCTCTGCATTCTATTCTACGTTATACATTTGTCATGTTCTTACTCACTCACTGTCTGTCCAAAATCTCTTGACTCCATTTTGCATCTTCCTCACAGCACCTTTCTGGAAATATTATGTACGGGCTCCATATCCAAAACAAAAATGTCTAAAAGTCATCTTTCATATTCGTGAGGGTTCCATTCCTGAGACGTCCCATAAATGATGAAATTCGCAAGTGCGGAGCTCATTAAAAATATAGGCTAAATATAGGTTACAAATCATGGCTATGTGAATTTTGTTGTTACTAACTTTTTGGCATGGATAGGCAAATTTGTCAGTTATGATAACACAGATATAGAGGATTGTGTTGTGAACAGCTGGAACCAAGGCACTGATCCTTGCAGTATCCCACTAGTCACAGCCTGCTGTTGCAAGAAGGATTTAAGAAAAAGCAATCATTCAGCATTTATTACCCATCCCTAAATGCCTTTGAGAAGATGGTGCAAAGTTGCCTTCATGAACTGCTCTGTCCATTTGGTGTTGGTATACCCAAAATGCTGTTAGCTATATAGAGGAACCATGATATATTTCCAAAATAGGATGGTGCACTGCTTGGAGAGGTTGTGGTGTTCCCACGTATTTGCAGCCTTTGTCCTTCTAGAGGGTATTGGCTATGGGTTTGGAAGATGCAGTCACAGGAGCCTTTTACCCGTTTATCCCTCCTGTTTTCTGCGTGTTAGCCAATCCTTAATCCCTGCCAGTATATTATCTCTAGTCCATGAGCTTTATATTTTGCTAACATCAGTGATGAACTTTATCAAAATTGCATCCAAAATTAAACACATAATATCTACTAACTCTCCTTTAACAATTCCTGATACTAACATCCTCAGAAGGCTCAAAGAGGTTCATCAAATATCATTCATTTCCTGTTCACAAATCCATGCTGATTATGCTCAAATCACATTATTTTCTATTTAGGACATCCTTAATCATGAACATTTTCACACTGCAGTATAAAAATAACAGATG
>NW_025966372.1:0-7207 GCF_021869965.1 Rhincodon typus
AACGTCGCGAAAAATCTGCTCTGAAACAAAAAAATCTCTGCATTATAACAAATTACAACAATAATGTCTCTCATTATTTCTTGATGAACACTCATCTGATTAATGACACATCTGGCACATTCATGTGTAAAATGTTCCAAGAATCAACTTAAGATGTGTGCCCTGTTCACGCTCAGAATGCTGGCCACCCAGCTGGTTGGACAGAAAGCGACTTCTGGCTTGCAGACACTCAATCATTTTATGCAGAATATTTCCAGCGTGCAGCTGTTAAAGTGCCTTCAAGTGAAATCACAAAGGATACCTGTCCTGCCACTGCACCAGAGTGTAAAGAAGAGCAGATACTCACCTCTTCCATCGCCTTCAATTATTCATAGATTATACGATGAAATCGAATAAATCAGTGGTCCTCTTATTAAGATGTTAATAATGATTGGACAGTTGTCGTTCTGTTGTCATATCCGTTTTTGGTTTCAGTCGGCACCGGGTTCCGATACAGCCACATAGAAACGGCAGCATATTTTTAACAGATGACAGCAGCATCATAGGAGTGTGATCCGGGGTAATGACCCCATTCCACTGATTGATACTCCTGCAGAGCACACTCGGTCCCTCTGCACTAAACATTCTTGGTCACAATGGGTCCGGATCGTGGTCCAGAGCGAATCCCGCCCAGGGCATTTATTACAGTCCCACAGTCTAGCTCCTGATAAATAACAATAGTGTCCCACACGTCCCAAATCTAATCATCCATAGTCCCCACAATCACGAGTAGTGAACCGCCACTCAGCTAGTGCAATAACCGACCCCATTCACAAATCTCAGCCTCAATATCTCTGTTGAGGACAGAAATGAATGCTCCCATTACAGCCCACATCTCGCATTCACCATGCAATCGGTGTGAGGAGACAGTGCAAATGCACTCTGCCATATTGTGAATGTTGAAAGGGGATGGGAAGTTTTTATATGAGGCGTTCACTCAGAGAAAGCAAGGGTCAGATAAATATTTCCACAGAAACAATGATTCTAAATTGGTCAATGTGAGTAGATTGATATGATCAATTCATAGGATGTGAACGTTGCTGGTGGGACCAACTTTAGTCAACCTCTCTGAAGTTTCCTCCCCTTTGGAAGGTGGGGTTGAGCTTCCATGTTGAACCGCTACAGTCGGTGTGCTATGTGTAGACTCATAATGTCCTTAGGGAGGTAATTCCAGTATCTTGACCAGCGACGCTGAAGGTACGATGATATATTTCCAAACCAGAATGGTCAGTGGCTCTGAGGAGATATTGTAGGGGTTGCTGTTCATTGTACCTACTGCCCTCGCCCGTCTAGATGGAAGTGCTCATGGGTTTGGAAAGTGCTTTCTGAAGATCTTTGGTTAATTTCTGAAGTGCGTGTTGTAGATGGCAACACTGCTGCCACTGAGCATTGGGGGTGGAGGGGATGGATGTATCTGAATGTAGTCCCAATCAAGCGAATTGGAAAATTGCTTTTTCCTGGATGGTGTCGAGCAGTTTGAGTGTTGGTGGAACTGCACCCATCCGGGGAAATATTCAGAAAAAAAGGACATTAATTTCTGGAAAACTGCGAGAGGCAGGACCAGTAAAGTTGTCCGTCATATTGTGCACTGAGTGGCGAGAAAACAAAAAGATCTTCCCTAGGAGCATCAGAAAATGAAATGGTAATTCCGTCTATCACAGCAAGAAATATTATGAGATGCATGGTCAATTGACCACGACGTCAATGCTCAATAATGAGTGAAACAATGTAAATGCTTTTCCAACGGCAGCACTGTGTATGGAATTGATCTTTCACATTCTCCCCATTCATTGTCTCTCGATCTGAGGACAGCAGTGTGAATGGGAGATGATCCTTAACACTATCCTTATTAATTGTATTTCAATCGGAGAACAGCAGTGTGAGTGTGTCTTGAATCCTCACATTCTTCGCTCCACGATCCTGGAATTACGGATATTCAGGAATAATGTATCACCCTTAAATTGTGCACAAATGCTGTTTGACACATCAACATTAACACATGGGCATTATCACCACAAATTCCTTTTTATAGGAGACAACAGAATATAGGGATTCCACTTCATATGACAATAACATGTAATTACCTATACTTCAGCCCGAGTTTTCAAAAGTCTACCTGAAATAGAGGGATGAGAATTAACGTGTTAAGAATCGATACAGCACTTCGAAAAAAATAAACAGATACAACAAACTCGAGGTAAAAGAATGATCTTTGTTTTGCGAATTAAATGATATTTGGAAATGTGAAATCATCACTTCATGCAAAACTAATAAAACGGGAGATATAATTTCTGTAGGGCACAAAAGTTGTCAACCTTCTTCTCAATTTCACTGATTTGTTTGCACATAGACAGACACTGCTAACCCAATGCAAAGGGAAATTTGGTGAGCCTCTTTGGGATCCATGTATTGGCAGTGTGAAGGTTTCACAAAATTAATGACTGCTCTGCTCAGTGCTGCTTTGTCAATTTATTCAACACTGTTATGGTCCCTATAGAGAACATTAACACCACCCAGTGGCCAAAGCAAAGCGCCGCCATAAAAAATATATTTCAGGGAGAGAAGATTTCTACTCGATCAACATTACTGAAATAAAGTACGACTAACAGTACCTAGACAGCAGCAAACTACCGACTGTTTAATTATTTTTAAGTGTTGCAGTTGGGATCATAAATATTCCACTTTATCCTGCTCCTTGTCTGCATGGTAACAGGATCATAAGGGTTAATCATCAGCAACACACAGCAGCAATTCCCAATTTATTCAATTCGAGGGCATGTGGTTTTACTATGGATCAAAAGAGACAGATTAACATGAAATAGTCTACAAACAATTCTCGCGGGCAAAACAAAGAAACAAAACAAATGTTCTGTCCTGTGCAAATTTATTCTTGATCAGGCCCCAGCCAGGTCTCCTTCAAATCAACCCGAAGGGTTTTAACTAAATTACATCCAACGACATCATTACTTCTCTTTCTGGTCGTCAACCCCACAATATAAACCCATTCACAAAAACAAAAACGCAAAACAAGTAAGCCACAAGACCGAAGGGCAAATAAAGTACTGGTTGGAAGTATGAAACAAATGGAGAGAACGCTCGAGAAACCATCAGTACGAGCAGCATATGTGGAGCGAGAAACTGTGTTAATGGTATGAATTTTTTTTTTTTTTGGTGTTTTTCAGTTATGAAGAGTAGTCATACCTGACTCGACATGTTAACTACATCTCCCCCTTCATAGATGCCGCCAGACCTTCTGAGTTTCTCCAACATAATCTGTGTTTGTTTAAAACACGATGCTGTTATTCCAATTCTACAAAAAATTGACGTTAGTATATTTAAATCAAACTCCTTTGATCATACATTAAACAGTTTATAAAATAATGCATAACGTAGTCAAATTTGAAAACGTAAAATTTAGTCTTCAGCATAGTGAATACAATCATTGTCGACTGCAACATATCTGAGAGGCAACAGACAACAAATGAAATTCAAAGGAGATGATACAATTTCAGCCTTCTGTATATAAAATGCAGTATTATAAATATCAATGGTTCAAGCAGATATGGGGGTAAATTAATGAACCAAATCTGGGCGCATTGTTATCTCTATACCGGACAATTCCGACAACGTCGTCCCTTCAATATTCTTAAAGAAAAGTAAGCCACAAAATTATGATTTTAGCAAATAACTAGTTAATATTCATGAAACTATCACGGATAAATGTAAAAAAAAAGCTAACGCAAAATTCCATCGACAATAAAAATGTAAGAACTGTTGGCAGGGATTCATCAAAACAACAGAAGCGCTGTAAATATACGAATGCCATAGCATTTTCCAGAATCGAAACTGGGATATCCATCCTTTTGCAATCAGTGGAGAAAAGGTGCTGGATTTTCTGCATAATTCACCTTCTGGCTCCCAAAAAGTGCTCACTGTCAGCAATACACAAGTCAGGTCGACGAAGGAAAATTCACTACTTCTTTTGTTGCATTGAACTGCAACATACTTTCAGAAACTCGACGGCGCCTGGGGTAATGCATTTGGTTTGATTTATATCCCGTCCATTAGCTTAACAACTTAAAACATTCACCACCAATATTCATCCACCAGAAGTGGCACCAGCAGAGTTAGCTGCAGCAACACAGCTCATCTCCTTCACAACCGAACAAAACTGCAACCACGCTAAGCTATAAAGGTCCCCTTCCTGATTGGAATTACATCGTTGTTCCTTGACTGATGTTTGATCAAGATTCTGGAATTACATTTCTCACATACTATGATCGATCTAGACTCAGTGGAATGCAGTTTTTCATGAGTTCAGATCAGTACCACGAGTTTGGATTTTCAGGATGCTATACTTTCCTATACTTTTGAACAAATGGGAAAAGACCTGGAGGAATAAAGTCCAAATATTAATTGTCATTTAGCGCATTCATCATTGAGAATAAATGAAGCAAGAGATTCATTCTGCATGTTTCAGTCTTACAGTTTTCGGAAGGGTGCATTTGAAGAAAATTATTGTATTCACCAATATCTATAGAAACATATCAGTTCTGCATCAAAATGTTTATAGAAATCCTGAACGCATGACAATTCAACTTAATTTAATAGTTCTACGAATTATGTCACACCGTGGTCAAGTGACCCACGCAATAAGTTCAATCTGAGAGAAATATCTGCGTTTGAGCTTATTTTCAAACAATGCAAATCACAAAATTGACTGATGTTTTACAGACTTCGAGTTCACTGCTACCATAGAAGCTGGTGCACCCGAAGGTAACAGAAAATCCTCCCAGCTGTTCAGATTTTCTTGACAAGATTTAAAGTTGCTTTGTTGTTTGCTTGTCTGAAGTGATAATCCTGTGGGCAAGCAAAATAAATCAAAGCACGACAAGACGAATAAACTGCCTCGATATTTCCGTTCAAAATCATCTCTGAAACTAAGTTTGGCACAACACTCACCAGAGAACAGAAAAAAAGTTTGAAACGGATTTAAATTGTCCAAGCAGTAACAATGCCAGAAAATCATATTATTGTCAGCCTTGCCTGAGTTTGCAACAGTCTTGCCACTGACTCAGAAAGGCAATTGTTCAAATGGATTGCCGGCGGTTTGAGCATGAAGTCATTTGGGAGAATGCTTCAGCACCAGCACCTTCCAACAAGCACCAGGACACTGCGTGGTTGTTGATGAGAAGGGAACCACATGTAAGATTCTTCACCTGTAGTTGGACTGTTAGCACCAAACCTCGAAGTGGCTGCCAGAGGGCATGGAAATAGGACACAGGTTGAGGTTGTCGCACGTATCCTTCTGAAATGTACCTATGCAAAGTATGTCTGGAGAAAGAGGGTATTTTTTTGTCGATCTTCGTCCCGAGCAATTCCCCCACACAGGATTCTGTGCTGTATGTGCCGTTCCCCGGAATGCACACTAAGACAAACATTGAATGCGCGTGGAGGATCATCAAGTTAGTGAAAGATGCTCTGGCCTGCACGAAACCTAGTGGTCTTCCAGAGCAAGGAGTTGACCTCAACCGAGTGCTGCAAAAAGCCACTTTCCGAGGTCCACGACTCCTTGCTGTAGGATGCACTAAACGTGGGGTCGTTGTTGCCAAGGCGCAGTTGGGAAAGACCAATACCTGAGGTCTTCCTGCCAAAGTTAAATGGGGGCTTTTTCAGTAATCAGACACTCCTGATGCCTCAAAAATATTTAAATATAGTATTGCACAGTAACGTATGCCTTTGGTTTCTTTGCTGAATAGAGTCAATCTCCAGTATTTTTGGAATATACTCTAATGCACAGAACCAAGTTGCATTAGTGGCTATTTATACATATGGATATTTTATGAATGAAGTACATTTTTCAAAAAAAAAGAATAAAAAGATTTCAATAGAAGCTAACTGGATGATCCGACTGACCCGTCAGCAACAACTGTTCCAATGGGGCAGAGGATGTTATCGATATTGACCCAGGCAGTGACAATCTTTTGACCAAATTCAGTTAAAACAAAAAGCAAATAAAAGAACTACAAACCAGAAATTGCTGAACAAACTCGGCAGGTCTGGCAGCATTTGTGGACTGAAAGCACAGTTAACTTTTCGTGTCCAGTGAGCCTTCTTTTTTTTTTCAAGATACGAAGCTAATTGGACTTCTTATCAGAGCCATGATTGCAACACTTTTCGCCAAGTAAAATGTCAGTCACGTTTCCAAAAGTGCAGCAATGTCTCAAAAACTGAACGTATCGAATTGGCACACAGCTCCTTTGTTTCACTGAGGACATGAAAGGCGCGGTGTAAATGCATCATTGTCGAGAAGCAATTGGTGGAATCTAAAGTGGAGAAATACTAAGCAAAATTAGTGTCACCTCGAGCTCCTAGAAATTCAAGAGAACATCAGTTTCTATTTTAAACTCTTCCACATTTGGATAAATAAATTAGGTAGATATTGTTCAGCAGGTTTTCCCATTATACACGCTGTTAAACCAGCGACAGACACGGTTTCTAACAGCCACGAATTGTCTGAATATGTTTTCACGTCTGTCAGCTCCACTGAAGCCATGAAAACAGTGCTTCGGGGAAGAGGATGGTTAAGGAGCTCAGGAGCCTAATAAACTGTTGCATAAACAGTCATCGAAAAATGAAGAGAGTATAACTTCCATTCCACACCATATTATTATATTTTCGACTGCGGTTGGAACACTAAATTTTTCTGATATATGTCGAACTCATGTTTGGCCTATCAGTCGTTAAGGGAATGTATTCAATAGACGATAACTCATAGTTCAATAGCTGAAGAAGAAACAAGTCAGGAGGGTTACCAACGTCATCCCAGCTGCTGATATCGGGTGAAATCTCAACATTAGCTGAATGCTGTTTCACAGATACTGAGCAACAGTTAACGTATCGAATGGCTTATCGCTGTAAGAATTATTTCCTTGGACAAGGTTTGTGCAGACGCCCATGTTTCTTTACATTAACCAATAGATTTTAATGGGAGCACACAGTGAAATAAAGTCTTGGCTTCTCCACCAATGAGAAATGATGTTACCTTTAATGCGTACAATGAAACCTGGTTCCAAACACCAGCTCATCTTTAGAGATCAATGACGTTTTAGTTTCTGACATCGAAGCGAATTCATATCATAGAATCACACAACCACAGGAGGTTATC
>NW_025966372.1:47207-50000 GCF_021869965.1 Rhincodon typus
ATTTAGTGATGGCGCTGTCAAACACATAACACCATCAAAATAAAATGTTGCATGTTTCCAAGGACATCATTTCCCAATGATATCCTGGCAAGTCGGAAAGAATTCTCAATAACCTACTTCTTGCCAGGCCGACTTCACCTCCACGGGGAGAAGCAAGAACAAATCTTTTCTCATTTTCCCTCGGCACTGCACAAGGCCCAACTGAACGATTGCACGCCAAACTGTGATTTTGGAGCACAGTTCTGAGAAAGGGTCTCTGGACTCAAAACACTGCAAGAGCTGCTGAGATTCTGCAACAATATCTGTCCACACAAATTCGTGATCATTTAGCACACAAATCCCTTCAATCCCCAAGAAAATAGATCCCCCTCTTCCCTGCGGTGTTCAATGCCTATAATATTTTCTGGAATTAATATTGAGTTCCACAGCGTCATGGCATATTGTCGCTCCCCATTTGACTTCAAACTTTGTTATTCTAGTTACGAAATTACATCAGCTGTAGAAATACCCTACTTTTTCTAGTTTCGGAGCTCTGATGCCTGAGTATGTATTTACTTTTTCAAGCAAAAGTGAACATTGAAGAAGATCATGGTTGAGAGGGGGTGTTCCCGTTCCACTTTAACGTCTGCCACTCCTTCAGAAATGAAGAAGGTCCAGAACCGAAACTTCAGCTTTCCTGCTTTTCTGATGCTGCCTGACCTGCTGCGTTCATCCAGCTCTACACCTTGTTATCAATAGATTTTGGAAACGTGAGAATTTCACTCAGTAGAATTACTGTTGAGAGAATGCGCGTTCTCTTTTTAAAAATTACGCGGCTTGATTACACGTCAACATTTTTTAAAAATTATTAATCGTATATGTCGTCTCTGCGGAGACATTTGTAACTGTTTTGAATTTCCCGGCTAGGATATTAAGGTTGTTCTCCCTTTCGACAGAGATGACTGGTGGGTGATTTGACCTGATGGTGTCTACTCGTCACGTGAAGGGCAAGAAAAGAATGTTAGGAGATTCACGACAACTTCAGATTGTGCAGATAATGAACTAACGCTGTTGGCAAAGTAATCCATCAAATCCAGCCTTTCACACAACTGAGCGAGATTGGCAAAAGTTGTCAATATTTACTTTATGAAGGCAACTTACTTAAACGTGGGTAACGAATGAGTGTATCAGTTTTAGATATTTCAGGTGTTTGCTATATTGAAAGGCATTTTATACAATAAGATGCCGAGCATCTTGGCGACAATTTCCTGAATACTGCATCAGTTGCTGGCTGTAATTGCAATTGTCCCAATGTCGATATTTATTCTCCCATTGAACCCAAGCAGAATCTCGTTACCTGGCCGTAAACTTGTGTTCCCTGCTGCTTTGTATGCTGTGTTTTTTGTTTTTTTTTTCATTTCCATCAATTAAATGATTTGGAGAAACATAAGAAGCTGAATTGTGTAAAATCGTTCGTAAACAGAAACAGGTTGGTTAACTGCAACTTACATAACATCGTAAGTAAAGCAATTGCAAGCTGGAGTTTGAGAATTTCGGAGAATGGGGTATGGAATTCCCACGTTTGCATTACGATGTAGGGTAGATTTTCAAAATTATGTCATGGAAGCAGACATCGATGTGTTCAAACCATTAATTATGATAGTTATCAACATTTTTAGGGCATGCAAAGGACTGCAGAACGGATATAAAAGTGGTAGAAGGAAATTAATGCAAAGAACTGTCAATGAGCAACTTTTGGCAGCCTGGAAAAGGACGTGCAATATGCGTTTAGAGACTTTCACTTTTTCATGATTTGCTCCTTGAATAAGTGTGCTTGTCCAGAAGGGCCTCGGGCTCCAAGAACTGAGATGCTTGATATTGACTATAAACTTGGCAGAGTGATCAGCAATGCACATTAAATTTGTAACTAGAGTTAATTAATGCAGAAGTAGCAACGTTACGATTGTTGTCCAGGTGTGCTTATGTCAATAGTAAAGCATTGTGTACAATTATGTGCAACACGTAATTCACAAAGAGGAAGTGCGGATGAACTATACTCGAATAGAAATATGGGCAGCTTTTTATTTTTGACAAGGTTGGATTGAGCTAGCTGTGGATTGTTCTGAAACAATGGAGCTGGAGAAGACTGAGGTCTGTGAGAATATGACTAGCTTGAACAAGTAACGAAAAGAAAATCCTGATCCCGTTAACTGGTCGGCGAAAAAGTAAGGGGCACAATTGTTACAGTTTGGAGCAAAAGGCGTGCATATTAGAATGATAGTGAATCAGACAACTGATTATGTAAATACTGTTGTAAACTACGCAGTGACATTAAGACAAGATAAAATCAAACCAATACGAAAGGTAAAGGAACCAAAAAGATCGTCCTTTGAATCTATTTCAGGGACAGAATATGAGTGGAGAATAAATGAACCCCATGATGATACATGACAGATGAAGACCTACTGTGAACTGGAATTGTTGCTGAAGAATTTATTGGAAAGAGAGATGTTCAATAATTTCAAACAGTTTGAAAACTTTGCTCAAATATACAATTCCGGCAAGGAGTTTAAAAAGAAAGTGTTGGAAAGTTGTAAATTTAATTGCCCGAAGGTCACTTTAATGCATCGATATTGAACAGTGCTTAATATTACCGTGAATGATTGACTTTAAAATAATCAAGAGTATCAAATATATTGAGTGCAGACAGTTTTCAAACTTAAAGAAATCTCTTTTCCAAAACAAGTACAAACATTTCGAAGCATTTTAATTTCCAAAAAATTGTGAGTACAGTTTATTACGCTGAACTTCGCG
>NW_025966373.1:0-50000 GCF_021869965.1 Rhincodon typus
TTTTGTTCATGAAAGGGCAACCCAGATTTTAAAACAATGGACCTGAGGCACAAGAGGAAATACCCTTTCCCGTCCACCTTGTCAGGGCCAATCAAGGTCACCACTCCCTCTTCTAAACTTCAATGAAGACAAGCCCATTCTGTCCAACCTATCCTAAAGTGATCCGTTCATTCTTGGTACCAATCTAATAAACCACGTCCAAATCATCTCTATTGCATTTATGCCATTCTTTAGAAAAGGAAAGTAGCACTATTGCGTCCCTACACCCAGAAACTGCTCTGGTTCAGGCAGATGGTTGTCACCACAACCTTTTGAAGGAAAATTCTGTCAATAAATGCTTGCTTGTCCTGTGAGGCTGACTTCCCATGAATAAATATGACCAAGAAACCATCCAATTGTTTGCTGACATTCTTTACAGACACGTAAAGCTGCCATCGTATCCCACTTGGGGCTCTGCAGTTGTTTGTGGTGTGCAGATGTTTCATTACCCTTCGAGGCAACATCGTCAGTGTGACCTCTAATCAAAGCATTGGTGTTCTGCATCCATCCGGATTTATGTGATCCTCTGGTGTGATGGTCTTGTCACTTCCAGTTCTGTTGTTTTAGCAGCGGTCTGTATACGTGGTCTATTTCTATGTGCTTGTTAATGGAGTCCCGTGTTGAGAACCAGGCTTCCAGAAATTCCCTTGCATGTCTGGTGTTCGCTTGTCCTACATGTTGCCTGGAAAGGTAATGAAACGTCTGCACACCACAGAACAGCCGGCTCAGTGAGTTAACGAACAAGTGCATCCACACACTGAGCTACAAATTTTCATTAAGACAGTTAGGGCTGACTGTATTACCATGTCAACATGTTTGCCTGTTAGTTGTAGTCATCAAGCAAGTGAGTCATATGTGTCAAATCCAGGACAAATCAGGGTGGTGTTAAATTCCAGCTTTACTAATATCATGCCCATCACAACAATGAAGAAATAGGAAATTAGTTTTGCATTTGGATAAGTACCACCTGACCACTATATAAGTAAAATAGATGAGATCTTAAAAGGAGAATACTGTACTTTCTTTTGCTGGAAAAATTGCCATTTTCAGTGAAACTAAAAGTTGGTCCTGGAAGCTTGTTGTTAGACCACTTGAGTGTTGATGTGTGGAGCCCACAGGTGTAGTACCCATTGCTGTTAATTCTAATAAGCTTTTGCATGTTTTACGTTTCAGGTATCCAGATTGGGACCCAGATGCTGTTGCTGCAACAAAGTACGTACAGTTTTACAAAATTTTTACCCATTTTTATAGGATTGTGGTTTATCGAAGCCTTCGAGTTTTTATGATTGTTTTGAGATATTCAGTTCATTGTTTACTCCTGTGTTTTGTGCACTTGTGTTGGATGACGTTTTTCAAGTTTTGCGTTGGTGTTGGGGTGTATGTACTGAACGGGCACAGTTATGTGACTTGTCTGGATTTATTATTTGTTAATGCACATACATTTGAATCAACATTTCTTAATGATCCTTTAAAATATGGTCAAACCTCCTGAAGCTCTTAACCTGAGTTATTTTGGCTGGCTATCAGGAAACAATGGGGATTTATGGATCATTTTCAGATTAGTAAACTATTAGTATAGAGGTACAACAGGAAATGGAGGGAAATGGCATGTTGGCATTTATTGCAGAGGGCATATAAAAGTAGACAAGCCTTTCTGCTGCTGTAGAGGGCTCTGATGTGAGTACTCTGTACAGTTTTGTTTTCTTGCATTGGAATATATTTGGAATACAACTTATTCATAAATCCTGGCATGAGAAAGTTGTTTTATGAGAAAAGGTTTGTCTAAATTTGGCCTTTACTCTGTAGACTTTAGAAGGATGAGAGCTAATCTTATTGACCCATACAAAATCCTGAGGAAGCTTGCCAGAATGGAGACTGTGAAAATGTTTCCTCTTGGAGAGGCTTTAAATCTGGCTCAAAAATAGCTTAAAGATAATGGATTAGTCTCTGACAGAGATGCGGAGAAAGTTTTACTGAAGTTCATAAGTCTATATAGTTCTCATTCCCAGAGAATGGAGATGGGATCCCTGAAAATTTGGAAGGCTGAGTTTGATAGATTCTTTACGAGTCATAGAGAGGTACAGCATGGAAACAGACCCTTCGGTCCAACTCGTCCATGCTGACCAGGTATCCTAAATAAATTTAGTCCCATTTGCCAGCATTTGGCCCATATCCCTCTAAACCCTTCCTATTCATGTACCCTTCCAGATGCCTTTTAAATGTTATAATTGTACCAGCCTCCACCACTTCCTCTGGCAGCTCATTCTATACACGCACCACCCTCCGTTAAAAAAAGTTGCCCCTTCGGTCACTTTTAAATCTTTCCCTTCCCATCATCAACCTATGCCCTCTAGTTTTGGACTCCCCCATCCGGGGGAAAAGACCTTGTCTAATTGCCCTATCCACGCCCCTCACGATTTTATAAACCTTTGTAAGGTCACACCTCAGGTCTGACACTTCAGGGAAAATAGCCCCAGCCTGTTAAGACTCTCTCTATAACTCCACCCCTCCAGTCCTGGCAACATCCTTGTAAATCTTTTCTCAACCCTTTCAAGTTTCACAACATCCTTCCCATAGCGGGGAGACCAGAACTGCACACAGTATTCCAAAAGTGGCCTAACCGATGACCTGTACAGCTGCAACATGACCTCCCAACTCCTATGCTTAATGCCCTGACCAATAAAGGCAAGCTTACCAAACACCACCTTCACTATCCCAACTACCTGCAACTCTACTTTCAAGGAAATACAAACCTGCACTCCAAGGCCTCTTTGTTCAGCAGCACTCGCCATGACCTTACTGTTACGTGTTTAAGTCCTGCCCTGATCTGCCTTTCCAAAATGCAGCACCTCATGTTTATCCAAATTAAATTCCATCTGCCCCTCCTTGGCCCATTGGTCCATCTGATCAAGATCTTCTTTGCTATCCACTGCACCACCAATTTTAGTACCATCTGCAAAGTTACTAACCATACCTCCTATGTTCACACCCAAATCATTTATGTAAACGATGAAATGCAGTAGACCTAGCACCGATCCTTGTGGCACACTGCTGGGATCACAGGCCTCCAGTCTGAAAAGCTGGACAAATTTTTGACAAACAAGGGAGGTGATGTGTAATAGTAGTCGATAGAAAAGTGCAATTGAGCCCACTGTCAAATCAGCCATTATTTTTTTGAATGGCTGAGCAGGCTCAGTGTAATGAGTGGCATACTGTTGTTCCTATTTTGTATGTTCTGTGCACAATTACTTCCCATTTCCTGTCAATTCTGCAAGTTCTGACTTGGTCTTCAGTTATACTGTACCACACCGCCCTGTCTGCACTAATTTATTACATGTTCTACAAATTACTGTATGGTTATCCACTTGTAAGCAGGCCAGTGATGGAAGACTGACTTTTTAGGGCCACAGACTGAGTAGGACACAATTATTTAGATGAAGATTAATTTTGGCTGAATAATGGTCCCATGCTGCCTGCCCCTCCCTCACTCCATCTATCATAAAGTTGATTTTGAACCGAGGAAGTGAGTTGTAATCTGGAGTATACTACTTGTAAGGGCAGTGAAAGTAGGTTTAATTGTAGAATTTTAAAATGAATTGAATAAATATCTGAAGGCAAGAATTTACTTGGTTTTAGGATGAAAAAGTGAAATGAGACTATTTGAAAAACTGATGCAGGCCAGATGGGTGAATAGGCTGTAGACTCTTAAAAAAAACCTTTTCAACTGAAAGTGTGTTTGAGTTTTCTTTTTAACAGATACCTTCAGCTAAGTTGCTTGCAGTTTGGATTCATTTTCCCTTTCTATTTTACTCAGAGACGATGCCGCGAAGAAAGAGAAAGAAGCGGCTGTCGCAGAGCAGTCTTCAGCATCTTTCAGCTCAACACGGATGAGTCCAAAACGTCTTAGCCCCCGTCGCATGAGCCCACCCAGGTCCAGTCCCAGGCGTTTAAGCCCACGCAGGGGTAGCCCTAGGCATCCCAGCCCTCGTAGACCAAGCCCAAGACGATCCAGTCCACACCGTTCTAGATCCAGTCCAAGGCGCACCAGCCCCAGGCGCTCCAGCCCACACAGATCAAGACCTAGCCCAAAGCGGTCTAGCCCTCACAGGTCCAGACCTAGACGTTTGAGCCCACACAAATCCAAACCAAGCCCAAAGCATTTAAGTCCTCACAGGCCCAGTCCACGCAAGCCCAGTCCCAAGCGCAAACTACAGAAAGAATTACCTGCTAAGAATTCCAAACTGAAGCCTGCTACTGGTCAATTGGCAGATCAAAAGCCTGCAAATCAGAAGGTTAAAAAGCGACTTCCACCTCCCAAGAAGCCTGGTACTGAGGATAAAACCACTACAGGTATTGTACCATTCATCCAACTACTTTGCATTGACATGTGTGTAACTGTGTAGCATTGGCTTCTACATGTCTAAATTGGGTGTAGCTGGCTTGCAAAAAGAAGGAAATTTTTACTTTGATTCATGGTTTATGAGGTTGTTGGCTTGCTCCCCGAGCTGGCTGGTTATTGTACAGCCGTTTCGTCACCATGCTAGGTAACATCAGTGCAACCTCTGATGAAGTGATGTTGTTCTGTTCCACTTTGTATTTATATTATCCAGTCTGTTAAGTTGGGTTGTGACATTTCCTGTTCCTCCTTGTATATGGGGTCTAATTCCACATGTTTGTTGATTGCATTACGGATTAATAACAACACCAAGAAAACACAGTAATGCCTAAAGACACTGGGCATGCTACCCTATATCAAGAACAAAATTAGGGGCGGCATGGTGGCTCAGTGGTTAGCACTGCTGCCTCACAGCGCCAGCAACCCGGGTTCAATTCCACCCTTGGGCGACGGTCTGTGTGGAGTTTGCACATTCTCCCGGTGTCTGCATACGTTTCTCCCAGGTGCTCTGGTTTTCTCCCACAGTCCAAAGATGTGCAGGGTAGGTGGATTGGCCATGCTAAATTACCCATAGTGTTTCTGCTATGAAAATTCAATCTAGTGAACAGCTTTACATTTCTGACAACGAGACTCCTACGACCACTAGGATTATCGTGGCGGCACACAAACCCACGGTCACATTACAACAAACACTTACGAGGACCAAAGACCCCATATCCATGACATGCAGGACCAGTGTAGTTTACAAAATACCTTGCGATGACTGCAACAAACATTACATCGGCCAGACCAGAAGGAAACTAGCCATCACGATAAGTGAACACCAGCTGGCAGCAAAACGACACGACGAGCTTTCCCTCATCTCAGTGCACTCGACACTGAAGGCCATCAATTTAATGGGGACAACGTGACCATCCTAGCTCACGCTAACCACAGATACACACGGGAATTCCTAGAGGTCTGGTTTTCAACCTATAATGCAATCAACGAACACATAGAATTAGACCTCATATACAAACCCATGCAAAACAGAACTGGAAATGATACAACCCAACTTAACAGAATGGATCATAAAAATACCAAGCGGAGTAGAACAACATCGCTTCGTTGGAGGCCGCACTGGGATGGTGTTACCTAGCATGGTGACGAAACGTCTATACGATAACCAGCCAACTCGGCGAGCAAGCCAACAAACTCATCCACAACCTGAGCTACAAATTTTTGCAAGAATCTTAAATTCTTGGTTCATTTTGTCTTGGTTGAAGCACTCATCAGAAAGTTGCAGTTTCTGCCTCTTTTACATGTGGCTTCTTCAACCACAAGATGAGGGATTACACGCTGGGCCAGTTGCCCTTGAGAAGGTGGTAGTGAGCTAACAACTTGAACAGCTGCACAGCACAACGCTTTTAGGTAGCCATAGAATTTTGATCCAGCAACAGTGCCTTGGTGAGTTACTGCAGTGAATTGTGTAGATGATAAATATTGCTGTTCCTGCATCAGTGATAGAGGCACAGAAATTTGAAGGTGTTGAATGGGACACTAATCAATTAAGTGTTGCAACTTTGCATTTACTTGCAGCTGCACACGTTCAGGCAAGTGGGGAGTGTTGTATCACAATCCTTCCATTGTGGGCAGGGTCAGAGGAGTCGGGAGGTGAGTTACCCACCTTACAATGCCCTGACCTGCTGTTGGTAATCCCCAGGATGATGTTGGTGAGGCGTTCAGTGATGGTAATGCCATGGAATGTCAATGGTTGGATGCTGTTACACTGTCTTATGGGAAATGGTCATGGCTTTGCCATTGTGTAATACGACTGTTTATTGCCATTCGTCAACCTTACTTGGCACTTTGTAAGATGGCTGTAGTTGTTGGAGGTCAATCACTGCGGACATCTCCGCAGGAGTTCCTAAGCTCAAACATCTTCAGTTGCCTCATCAATGCCTCTCCCTCCATCATAAGGTCAGAAGTGGGGATGTTCACTAATTGATTGTACAGGGTCCAGCATCATTCGCAACTCTTCAGACACTGAAGTAGTCCATGTTCAAATGCAACAAGATCTGGATTTGGGCTGACAAGTGGTAAGTAACATTCTCAGCACACAAATGTCTGACAATCTAATCACTGCCCCTTGACATTCAGTAGTGTTACACTCAAGAAGCTTGACACTATCCAGTACAAAGCAGCCCACTTAATTAGCACCACATTGACAAGCATCCACTCCCTCCACCACCACCACTCAGTCGCAACAGTGTGTACTGTCTCCAAGATGCACTGCAGAAATTCACCAAAGATCCTTCAGCAGCACCTTCCAAACCCACAACCACTTCCATCTAGAAGATTGAGGGCAGCAGATACTGAGAACACCACCCAATGCAAATCCCCCTCCATGTCACTCACCGTCCATACTTGGAAATATATTGCCGTTCCTTCACTCTCACTGTGTCAAAATCTTGAATTCCCTTCCTAAAGGCATTGTGGGTTTATCTGCAGTACATGGACTGCAGTTATTCAAGAGGGCAGCTCACTACCGCCTTCTCAAGGACAGCTAGGGACTGGCAATAAATACTGAATTATGATCACTAAGCCCAAAGTGTCTCCTACTATCACCTCACTCTCTTGCTCTGTCTTAGGAACATTTATATATTGATAAAGTTTTCTTGAACACATTTAATAAATTCTTCACTGTGCAAACCTTTGACACTATGGTAGTCTCAGTCAATGTTTAGAAAATTAAAATCACCTACTACTACAACCTTATTATTTTTGCATATATCTGAGATCTCTATATATTTGGTGCTCAATTTCCCTCTGACTATTTTGGGTTTCTGTAGTGTGATCCCATCAAGGTGATCATTCCTTTTTTATTTCTAATTTCAACCCATATATTCTCACTGGACAATTTTTCAGAAATATCTTCTCTAGTTACAGTAATAATGTTTTCCTTAATCAAAAGTGCCACTCTCCCTCCTCTTTTTCTTCGTTCTATCCTATCTGTAGTATCTGAGACATGGTACATTGAGCTGCCAGCCCTGCCCATCCCTCTGGCAAGTTTCTCTAATAGCTATGACGTCCCAATCCCATGTTCCCAAACATGGCTCTGAGCCCTTGCGTTGAAATAAATGCAATTTAATTCTTCAGAGTTACTTAGTTCTCTTGCTCTTGTCTGTCTTTTCTAATTAACTATTTCTTTTTAGATTCAAAACCATCTTCAACTATCTTTCTATTTACTCTGCTGCTTAGGATTCTTCCACCAACACAACCAGCATCACCGCCCCACCAAATAGTTCACAGTCTCCCTTAATAGAATTAGCAAATCTTCCTGCTAGGATATTGGTCCTTTCCCAGTACAGGTGATTCTCATCGTTTTTCACAGGCCTTTTCTGCCCCAGAAGAGATCCCTGTGATCCAAGAATCTGAATCCCTCAATGTTATGCCACCTTTTCAACTATTGATTTATCTCCTTTTATTCTTTTCTTCATTCGAGCTTGGCACTGGGATTGAACCAGAGGTTACTAATTTTGAGGTTCTGTTTTTTAATTTTCTGTCTAACCTCTCACAATCATTCTGTAAAGCCTTAATCTTTTCCTAACTGTTGCATTCCTACCAATGTGTACAATAACTTCTGGTTTCTCACTGTCATCTTTAACAATATGCTTCAGGCATTTTGAGATGTCCTTAATCCTGGTACCAGGAAAGCAACATACAATCTTAGATTCACGCTCACTGCCACAGAATCTCCTGCCTATGCTCGATAGGAGAGTCCCTCATAACGATTCTCTTGGAGAAGCAGGGATTAATCCAGAATAGTCAGCATGGTCTTGTTAAAGGTTTCTTAATGGGCGGTCATGTCTGACAAACTTGTTGGAATTTTTCAAAAGACCAGGTTTCTCAAAGCTGGGTAGGAGAGTGATCTGTGAGGGGGATGCAAAGATGCATCAGTGTGATTTGGACATACTGAGTGAATGGATAAATGCATGCAGATACAGTACAATGTGGACAATGTGAGATTGGCCACCTTGGGAACAATAACAGGAAGGCAGAATTTTGAGTGCCTATAAATTGAAAGAGGGGAATCTTTAAGAGACCTGGTTATCCTCAGGTACCAATCACTGAAAATAAATATGCAAGTGCAGCAGACGGTCCAGAAGGCATATAGTATGTTGGCCTTCATAGCAAGAGTCTTTAAATACAGGAGAAGGGGTGTCTTACTGCAATTATACAGGGCCTTAGTAGGACCGTACCTGTAAGTATTGGATATAGTTTTGGTCTCCTTATCTCAGAAAGGATTGTTTTGTTACAGAGATATGCAGCAATGGTTTATCAGACTCTTTCTTGGGATGGTGGGAATGACATATGAGGGGAGATTGAATCAGTTAGGAACGTAATTGCTAGAGTTCAGAAGAATGAAAGATGGATCTCATAGAAACTTATAAAATTCTAATTGGAGTTGATAGGTTAGATGCAGGAAGGATATTACCAATGACAGCAGAGTCCAGAACCAGGTTCACGGTCTAAGGATATGAGGTTTAGGACTGAGATGAGAAATTTCTTCAGAGATGTGGACGTGGGAGCAAGTCAGTCTTGAAATGACAAGCAACTGGAAAGACAGGGTTATTCTTGTGGACAGAGTGGAGGTGTACAGCAAAGCAGAGACGTAATCTATTTTACTGTCACACGTGTAAAAGGAGACCACATTGTGAGCAATAAATATAGTAGATTGAAACAAGTACAAGGAAAACGCTCTTTCACCTGGAAGATGTGATAGCGGTGGACATGATCTATATGGATTTCAGTATGGCGGTTGACAAGGTTCTGCGTGGTCAACTGGTTAGCAAGGTTAGATCACATGGAATGCAGGGATAGTCTAGCCATTTGGATACAGAACTGGCTTGAAGGTAGGAGACAGTGTATGGTGGTGGAGGGTTGCTTTTTAGAATGGAGGTCTCTGACCAGTGGTGTGCCACAAGGATTGGTGCTGGATCCACTGCTTTTTGTCATATATATAAACGATTTGGATGTGAACGTAGGAGGTATGGTTAGTGAGTTTGCAGATGACACCAAAATTAGTGGTGTAGTGGACAGCAAAGAAGGTTATCTCATAATACAGCAGGATCTTGGCAGATGGAGTTTAATTTAGATAAATGTGATGAGGTGCTGCATTTTGGAAAGGCAAATAAGGCAGGGCTTGAACGCTTAATGGTAAGGTCCTGGGAAGTGTTGCTGAACAAAGACCTTGGAGCGCAGGTTTGTAGTTCCTTAAAAGTGGAGTCACAGGTAGATAGGATAGTGAAGAAGTGTTTGGTACACTTGCCTTTATTGTTCAGTGCAATGAGTGTCGGAGTTGGGAAGTCATGTTGCAGCTGTATAGGACATTGGTTAGGCCACTTTTGGAATACAGCATTCAGTTTTGGTCTTTCTGCTACAGGAAGCATGTTGTGAAACTTGAAAAGGTTCAGAAAAGATTTACAAGATGTAGCCAGGGTTTGAGCTATAGGGAGAGTCTTAACAGGCTGGGACTGTTTTCCCTGGAGTGTCGGACATGAGGTGTGACCTTACAGAGGTTTATAAAATCATGAGAGGCATGGATAGGGTGAATAACTAAAGTCTTTTCCAAGGTCAGAACTAGAGAGCATAGATTTAAAGTGAGAGGGGAAAGATTTAGAAGGCACCTAAAGGGCAACATTTTCACGCAGAGGGTGGTGCGTGTATAGAATGAGCTGCCAGAGGAAGTGGTGGAGGCTGGTACAATTACAACATTTAAAAGACATCTGAATGGGTATATGAATAGGAAGGGTTTAGAGGGATATGGGCCCAAATGCTGGCAAATGGGAATAGATTTATTTAGGATACCTGGTCAGCATGGACGAGATGGACCGAAGGGTCTGTTTCCATGCTGTAAAAGTCTACAACTGTGTTTGAAGCTTTAGACCATGGAGTATTCTTACGTGAAGGGGCACTGTTACACAGTCTGTGATTGCATAGGATATGCCATTGAGGTGAAGGAACAGATCAGGTTGTCTGAGAGGGAATGGTCCATATGTTTACACAGGAGGGGAGGGAAATATATGGCGATGGTACACTACTGGAGGTGACAGATAGCAGAGGGGGACACTGTTCTGCCATTCATACTCACTCTGGACAAATGATTTGTCATTTCACTACTATCTTTACTGCTCCCTTTGTCTTCTATAACATCTTTGTCATTTAATCTCTTCTGCTTCTAAACTATCCAAGAGCACCTCATACGTTGTTCCTCTCCTTTCCAAAAGTGTAAAATCCATTATGAGATGACAAGGTGTAGAGCTGGATGAACACAGCAGGCCAAGCAGCATCAAAGGAGCAGGAAAGCTGACATTTCGGGCCTAGACCTTCTGAAGGTCTACACCTTGTTATCTCAGATTCTCCAGCCTCTGCAGTTCCTACTATCTCTAAAATCCATTATGGTTCGGTTTTCCCTCACTTCTCAAAGATTCTCATACTCAACTCAAATTATTGCCCTTTTTAGGCCTGACTATTTCTAGCATTTCACTTTAAATATAGTCAAATAACTTGCTCAGCTTCTGATACCCTATTGTGCTTTGCTCCTCAACAGTAACGGAGTTCTGGCAGGCACATAGTATCCTGTAAAGATTTGAGTCCCCTGTGTTATCGTACCTGAAAAGTAGAGTGCTGCAAAATCAATATTGTGGCTGCTGCTGTAGATTAATAATGCTATTAATAATAAAGTAAAATTCTGGAGGCTTACAACACTTGTTGTAATAAAGCAAATTGCAAGTGTTTTATAGTTTCTCTAGTTACGAGACTGTAGTGCTTTGAAATTACTTGTGTAATACAAAAACACTTGTGTAATGAGACAGATTATTTAATAATTTTATCCATCACTGACGTTTGTTGCACATCTCTGGTTATACTTCAGATATTAATAAACCCTATTCTTGAACTATCGATTGTAGTTTGATATGGCTTGATGACTTATTAGTTCATTTCAGAGTGGTTAATGTGTCAACTAGGTTGATGTGGGTCTGGAGTGATGTTTAGGTTTGGTTTGATTTGATTTGATTCGTTATTGTCATTTGTACCAAGATACAGTGAAAAGTATTGTTTTGCATGCTCACCAGATAAATCATACCTTACATGAGTACATCAGGATAATAGAACAGAATGCAGAGTATAGTTTTACAGTCACAGAGAAGGTGCGGAGCAAGATCAACTCTAATATGAGTGGTCTGTTCGTAAGTCTGATAACAGCGAGGAAGAAACTGTTCTTGAATCTATCAGTACGTGTTTTCAAACTTTTGTATCTTCTGCCTGGTGAAAGAAAGTATAACCGGGGTGGGAGGTGTCTTTGATTATGTTGGCTGCTTTCTCGAGGCAGTAGGAAGTATAGGCAGAGGCAATGAAAGGAAGACTGATTTGCATGATGGACTGGGCTGCATTGACAACTCCCTGTAATTTCTTATGGTCTTGTGCAGAGCAGTTGCCATTCCAAGGTTGGAGTGGATATGAACGGTAATTTCCTCTCGAAGAAAATTGGTGAACTAGTTGCGTTCACAATATTTCAATATTACATTAAAGCATTGTTTAAGATGAATATATTAAGTCTGCTAAAAATCAAGGGAACTGCAGATGCATGAAATCGGAAACAAAAACAGAAATTGCTGGGAAAGCTCAGCAGGTCTGTCGGCATCTGTGAAAAGAAATCAGTTAACATTTTGGATTTTGTGACCTTTCCTCAGAACTGTGAAGTTTGTTTGTGACTGTTTTTTGGGTTGAATCTCACTGGACTGTATTTGTAGGTGGTGCTGCTGCTGTCAAAGTAGAAAAACCTACTCCTCAACATGATGCAAATGCACAATTGGTGAGTTGCATTTATTCCTCTCAGATGTAAAGTCATAAACATGGGCTTTCTGTTTCATTATTTTCAACATGAAGATGCAAAAAGTCTTAGTTCTACATAATCTAGAGCTGTGTTTTATAAATCGATCCTGTTGAGAAGCTTACTCTCTTTTAGCTGAAGGTGGGATTGGTTTACTGTCTCTTGCTCTGAGTTGCACTGGAAATCTAACAGTTGTCTTGCTTTTGAAGATGCAGGAAATGAAGAGGAGTGGGCGTGTGGTTCACATCACTGACCTGCCACATGATGGTTATACTGAGGAAGACATCACAAAACTAACACAGCCATTTGGAAAAGTTGCAGCCATTAAGCTAGTACGAACCAAAAATGAGGTATAGTTGCACAGAAAATAATCTCCTTAATTTCTCCAGTATTTCTTCCTCTGTAATTACTCTTCATCTCTGATTTACATCTGTTAAGCTTATCCTAAAACAATGACCTCTCATTCTAGATTGCCCCACATGAAGAAATGTCCTTTCTGCGTCTACTTTGACAATCTCCTTCAGCATTTTATATGCATGCTTCAATTAGATCTCTCATTCTTGTAAATACCATAGCATAAAGGCCTAAACCACTCGACATCTCTTTATTAAGACAAACCCCTCATCTCTGGAATCAGCCTAGTGAACCTCTGAACTGCCATCAATGTAACTATAATTCTTAAGAGGACCAAAATTGTATTCAGTACTGTAGGTGCATTCTCATTAATACCTTGTACCTTATTACCTGCATACTAGTTTTCTGTGATTCATGCATAAAGACACCCAGATCCCTCTACACTGAAGCACTCTGTCCTTGTAGTTGATTGCCTCACTTGCTGTTCCATGGCCCAGTCAACTCATTGCAAGTGGGGAAGTAAGAGGGAATCTGGCAAATGAGGACATGAAAATAGGCATTCAGGAGTTCTTCGTGGCCACGGTGACTGCGTCCTGCAGAGTGGTGGTCTGCTTTGGCAACTTCGACAGCACAGTAGGTCCAGCTCAGGATTCCAACAGGCTGAGTCAATGGTGTCTTTGGTGATCAGGTGGGTTTGGCCCCGGATTGCTTGAGATGGCTTCTACAGCATCTTCTGGCCTGGATTTCAACAGCGACGAGTTGGGTCTTTGGCATGGTGGTCTGGCCCGAGACTCGGCAGCTTCAATGTCAAATTTCTGCAGCCGTGGAAAATGTGGTTCCAGTCTTTTCCTTGACCTTGGGAACCCGTGAGCTGTGAATTGAACAAAGATAGACTTCATCTTAAATTTTTTTTAATATATGATTTTTGTTATTAATATAGGCGCTGGACTATGGCGACGTAAACACTTTTCACTGCATTTTTTTGCAAAATTACAGGTGAAACTAAATTGCCATAAAATACTACTAGTTTCTCCAGTTTAGTTTTTTCAATCGAGCAATGAGAGCGTCATTGGCTAAGCCAACACTAATTGCTCATCCCTCATTGCTCAGAGGGCAATAAAGAGTCAACCACATTGCTGTGGGTCTGGAGTCACACATAGGCCAGACCGGGTAACGGATGGCAGATTTCCTTCCCTGACAGACATTAGTGAACCGGATGGGCTTTTTTTTGCGACAATCAACAATGGATTCATTAGACTTGTAGTTCTAGATTTTCATTGAATTTGAACTCTACCACCATAGATAATAAGTTGCCTTACAATTCCTCTGGCCCAAAATAGACAGCCTCACACTTCCAAGTTAAACTTCATCAGCCAAATTTAGCCCGTTCACCTCTCAAATTATGAATGGAGTGCATAAATTCAAAATCCTCTTTGGCTTTCTATAACTAAAGTAAAAGATCTTGCATTCATTACTCAGCTTGTCATGATGTCATCTGGGCACTGATTGGACTTTTGTAGCTGGATTCAAAGGTGCTGGCCTGTCGGCCAAGAACAGTGCCTGCCATCGTTATCTGATTCCCCTTGTTAAAAGTACACTTATGTGAATGATAATTGAGAACTTTTTCCTGCTGATATCCCTCATGATTAAAGAGATTACAAACAGTTAGTGAACCTGTACAAGACTGTCAAAGGCATGTGATGGATTTTTGGGTAGTGTACAGGAGTTATGCTGCAGTAAAAGGAGTTAGTGGAAGGGAAAATGTTTTCATTTAAAGGGTGTATCATTAGAACACAATCATGTTTGAAGCATGGTAAAGATGAGGTGAGTCAAGCAATATTCTTTAAAGGTTATACTTAATAGGAAAGAATAGATTGGAGCACTTTTCTCCCCAGAGGAAATTCAATACAGGGTGGTTGTCTCTGCAAATAAAACAAATAAAAAGAGTTGCACTGTTGACTCTGTCATATATGTTTGGATTGTTTTATATTTCATTTGTGGTTAAGACCAGAGATAGACGTGCTAGATACAAGACGTCACAGGTAAATCCAGTAGGGAATTCAGGGGAAACTTTACCTGAAGAATGGTTAGAATGTAGAGCTTGCTGCCACAGAGAATGGTTGCTGTATATGCAGTTATCCAACATTTTATTAAACATCGGAAACAAGGAACAGGAGGATGTACTGATACAGTGAGAGGAATGTGATGTGTAGCATGAACACTGGCAGAGACGTCGGTCAAATAGCCTGTTTCTATGGTTCAAGTACTTTACAAAGTAGAGAATTAGTCACACTAAGCTTGGATTTAAAGCTGCAGAGAAAAAAGACTCTGGGAGGTACAAGTTTTTAAGTACTGAGGTCTTTGTTGCAAGATTTTGATAATTGTTTTCTTTTAAAAACAGGCTTTCCTGGAAATGGCCTATAAAGAGGCTGCAGTGGCACTTGTGGAGTTTTACAGCATCACACCAGTAGAGATCAATCACCGACAGGTTACCATGGTATTACTGGGACGGAAGAAGGAAATGCATAAGCAGCCAGTAAGTCCCAAGGTGATATATTCAAGTAGGTAGAACACTTATGTAAATCTGGACTCCAGTCTTGCACTTCAGTTTGCTGAAGATCAATGACCAAATTATATGGTAACTGATCGCTATAGTGCTTTTCGTGTAGACAAAGCACTTTTTTTAAAAAAAAATGCTTATTTTTTAAAAATGTGGACAATTTTATAGTGTCCTTTTTTTTTTAAAGCCTCGAAGTAGTTTTCCTGATGCCAATGAAGTACTTTTGAAGTTTGGTCACTTTATAATGTTGGAACCGCAGTGGGCAACTCGTGCACAACAAAGTCACAAAGACAGCAATGTGATTATCAGCAGATTATTTATTAAGAGATTAAACATCTGCCAGGACTGATATTCTCCATGTTTTCTTTGTGGCATACTAGCCTCAGAGATAGTAAGAACTGCCGATGCTGGAGTCAGAGATAACACAGTGCGGAGCTGGAGGAACACAGCGGGCCAGGCAGCATCAGAGGAGGATTTTTTTGTGCAGTTCAGAATCATGATAACACAAAGGGAGCCAATTTAAGCACAGCCTATATAATAATATGAATGTTGTTGCCTGGCTGTACAGCTTGGAGGGAGCATTAGCCAGATCACTGAGAAAAACTGTCATTATTGTTTCAGAACAAGGTGTTTTTATGCTGTGTTGAGACGGCAGATGGGAACACTCACTGCAACACTCGCTTGGAGTCACAAGGTTTTATACACTCAATCTTTTGACTCAACTAACAGGGAGAGCCTTATCCAAGCCTTTCAAAATCCAAATCACCTCATCCACTGGATCTCCCTTATCTATGCTTTAAGTAACATACTTCTATTACGAAAATGTTTGTGAAACATGGTTTCTGTTTTGTAAATCCATATTGACTCTGTGCAACTTAATGACACTTTTCTAAATGTCAAGTTATCACATTCTTTATAATAGATTCCAGCATTTTTCCTGCTACAGGGACTAATGTCAAACTATCAGGTCTGTAGTTCCCAGAGGTTTCCTCTTCCTCCCTACTTAAGTAGTGACGTTACAATTGCTACTTTCCAGTCTGCAGGAACTTATTCAGAATCTGTAGAATGCCTTGCTGGGTCATGGTCAGTGATTTTTGACCAGTCGCTGTTGTGCACAAAATCGAATCCATGTTAGAGGAAATTGCCTTGAACCCTGACATGAGTTAGCAGCTCAGTTAGAGGATGCTAGACATCCCCTAGGCAGAAAAGTGGAAAAAATAGCTGGCAAGATGGAGGTTCTTCCTGTGTTACAGAGATGCCAAAGCTAATCAGTGATTCTGTAAAATGGTCAGCAAGTCTCCAATAAAAAAGGCAGAATATTGTAGCTGCTGGAAATCAGTGCCGAAATTGCTTAGCAGATCAGTCAGCATTTATGATATTTAGCAATAGAGTTACAAATGGAGTTTTATTCCCCTTGTGGAAGGGAATGGGAGCAGGAAGTGAAATGCTGTCACCTTTCTGATTCTTTCACAATTTTCAAAAGTAGAGCTGGACCTTCCTATTTACAGGCCAATTAAGGCCCTAAATGATCAACTAAAGGCTCTTTAAGAGCCTTGTCCTCCCTTGCTATCATTCTGCCAGTGAACTTAGGGGCAAAACTACACACCACAAAATCAGCTAGTATAACCTGGTGACATCTTTATGGGTTTGAGTGAGGTCCCTCCTGATTGGGCACCCTGTGACTCATGGAGGGACTTCTTTCTGATGATATTTCCTATGTCCCATCATCATTAAGGACCACCCCTGGAGGCCAAACTGACTGCTTCGAGCAGGCTGTGACTTCACTTGTCACAATTTGGGTGCCTTCTCTCTGGTTGCTGCTGTATATGCATAGCAGTGGCCACTGCTCCTAACCAAAGAGCTGCCAGTCTATTTGCTGTGCCGTAAATGGGCACTTGGAGATGAGTTTTGCTGTGGTCCAGGTGCACATTATACACTTTCTATAATGAAGCTGCAGCAGCATTCTTCAGCTTCCAACTTCACAATAGCATTGCATTTAGACGATTAAAAGTGAAACTTCTTCAACCCAAAACATTCCACCCTGCTTGCTTCTAGTAAGCATGTGACACTTTGGAATACTAGCAAGTGATATCAAGCAGAGAACGGGTTTGTGCCTTATGCCCATTTCACTGGGACCAGGGTTGCACTGTCTGCAACTTGACCAGGACACAGAATTGACTTTTTTTCGCATCATTCTGAAATGTAAAGATAGTAATACACTTAATGACTTGGATGAGGAAAGTGCAGCCAAGTTTGTGGATGACACACCAATGGGTGGGAAGGCAAGTGGTGAAGATGACAGAGGCTGCAGAGAATATAAACAGGTTAAACAAGTAGACAAAAACTTGGCAGGTAGGATATATTGTGTGGGGAAATATTCAATTTGGCAGGAAGAATAGAGGAACTGACTGTTCTTTAAAAAGAGAAAGCTACAGAACAGAGGGATTTGGGAGTCCTTGCCTTTGACAAAGAGCCAGTATCCAAGTTCAGGCAGTAGGGAAGGCAAATGGAATATTGGCCTTCATTTCAAAGGGATGGAGTATAAATGTGGGCAGGTTTGACGAAAGTATACAAGATACTAATCAGACCACAACTGGAATACTGAACAGTTTTCCTAGAAACATAGTGCAAAGTGGTCCTTTTGCCCATTAAGTCTGCACCAACCTAAAAATTACTGTAAATCTGCAGTAGACACACTTGGCCCATAACCTTGAATGTTCTGACATGGCAAGTGCACATCCAAGCACTTAGAGTCGTAAGAATCAGAGAGCTATACAGCATGGGAACAGACCCTTTGGTCCAACTCGTCCATGCCGATCGGATATCCTAAGTTAATCTAGTTCCATTTGCCAGTATTTGACCCATATCCCTCTAAACCCTCCTTCTTATACCCATCCAGATGCCTTTTAGATGTTGTCATTGCTTGTTAATAGCAGGTGTGGAGGGACTGTCTTATGAAGAGAGCTTGAGTAGATTGGACCTGTATTCGTTGGCATAGAGAAATGAGGGGCAACTTTTATTGAAATATATAAGATTCTTAGGGGACTTGCAGAAAGTTTGCTTCCTTTTATGAGAAAGTCTAGGACCAGAGGGTGTAATCTCGGGGGTTGCACATTTAGAACAGAGATAAGTTTCTCGAAGGGTAGTGAATCTGTGGAATTCTTTACTGCAGAGGTCTGTTGATGCTGCGTTGTTAAGTATAGTCATGGCTAAGGGAGATTTTTAATCAGTAAGTGAATCGAGGACTGTTGGAAAAAGGCAGGAAAGTGGAGTTGAGGATTATTAGATCAACCATGATCTCATTGAATAGCAGAGCAGACTTAATGGGCTGAATGGCCTACTTCTGCTCTTACATCTTAAGACCATAAGATAGAGGAGCAGGATTAGGTTATTTGGCCCATTGTGTCTGTTCTGTCATTTGATTGTTGCTGATGTGTTTCTCAACTCCATTCTCTTGTCTCCTTCCCATGACCCTTGATCCCTTTGCGTGTCAAAACCCATTTGTCTCTTTTAAATACACAGTGACTTGGTCTCCACAGCCTTCTGTGGCAATGACTTCTTCAATGAAATTCTTCTTCATCTCAGTTCTAAAGGATCGGCCCTTCACCCTGAGGCTATGCCCTTGTGTCTTAGCTCTCCTCCTAGTAGAATGCCTTTTCCATGTAAACTCTATCCAGACCCCTCGGTATTCTCAGTTTTCTGTAAATTTCACGGAGATTTCCCCATCATTTCTTGCTCCCAAACTCCATTGGGTACAGACCCGGAGTCCTCGACCATTTCTCATATAACAAGGCCTTCATCCAGAGGATCGTTTGGATTTCAGAAGAGCATAGAAGGTGTTTGACAGATTAAAATTGACACATTGTATTTACTACAGAATAGTGTGAAATTATACCTTTTGCTCAAAGAACAAGACTTATAAAGTGAAGGTTAAGATTCTAAATGGGATAAAGGAGGAGAGTGACCTGGCATATATGAGCACACTTCCTCAGAAGGCTAAGGAAATTTGGCACGTCCACAAGAAGTCTTACCAATTTCGATGGGATGCTTTCTATGGTCCATCTATCTGGAAGCATCATAGCGTGGTATGGCAACAGCTCTGTCCAAGACTGCAAGAGAGTCATGAACACAGCCTAATGCATTTAGCAAAAAAAAAGCCTTCCGTCCATTAACTCCATTTATACTTGCCACTGCCTCGGGTAAGCAACCAACATGATCAAAGACCCCTCCTACACTGGTTATACTCTCTCTACCCTCTTCTGTCGAACAGAAGATATAAAAGTTTGAATACACATGCTAACAGATTCAAGAACTGCTTCTTGCCCATTGTTATCAGACTTTTAATCAGGCCTCTCAGGTGTTACTTCTGATCTTGCTCTCTCCTGTTGTCTCTCTCTGCACCTCCTCTGCGGCTGTAACACTATTCTCCACTCTCTTCTGCTGCTCTGATGCACTTTGTATGGTACAATCTACTTGTATAGCATGCTATACAACACTTTTTCACTATCTCAGTACGTGTGATAACAATAAATCAAATTAAACTAAATCAAAAAGTAAAAGTATAAAATATGAAAGCAAGGAACATAGCAAGAACCTGATGATGAACAATGTTTTATTTTTAGTTGGAGTATTGCATTCAATTGCAGGCACCTATGTCAGAAGAAAGTAACTGCTTTGAAGTGGGTTCTTAAAAGATTTGCAGAATGTTTACAGAGGTTAAGAACTTAAAAGGCTAGATTATGGAAACTGGATTGTGCTCCTTAACGAAGAGTGTGTTAGAGGAAATTTGTTTAAAATCTTGAGATTTCTGGTTAAAGAAGCAAGAAACTTCCCATTCTTTAAAATGATGTGGAGGTGCCATTGTTGGACCGGGGTGGACAAGGTCAGAAGTCACATTACACTAGGTTACAGTCAAATAGGTTTATTTGAAATCACAAATTTTCAGAGTGCTGAGCCTTCACCTGATGAAGGAGCAGCGCACCAAAAGCTTGTGATTTCAAAGGGAGAGTCGATAGCCTGGTAGTATTATCGCTGGACTGTTAATCCAGAGACCCGGGTAATGTTCTGGGGACCGGGTTCGAATCCCACCATAGCACATGGTGGAATTTGAATTCAGTGAATATCTGGAATTAAGAATCTAGTGATGACCATGAATCCATTGCCGATTGTCAGGAAAAACCCATCTGGTTCACTGAAGCCCTTGAGGGAAGGAAACTGCCATCCTTACCTGGTCTGGCCTGCGTGTGACTCCAGAACCACAGCAATGTGGTTGACTCTTAAATGCCCTCTGGGCAATTAAGGATGGGCAATAAATGCTTGCCTACCCAGTGATGCCCTCATCCTGTGAATGAATAAAAAAAAAACCTGTTGGACTATAACCTGGTGATATGTGACTTTTGACATTCTTCAAAAGTTGAGAACCAGAAGACACTGATTTTAAAATGATTGGCAAAAGAACCAGAGGTGACAAGAGAATTTTTTTAAGCAGTAAATTGTTAGCTTGCTGGTTGAGATTGTGGTTGAGGCAGATTCAATTGTGGCTTTCAAAAGAAAATTGGATAATTACCTTTGGAGAAGATTTGCAGGGAAATGGAGCGAGTTGAGTTGCTTTAGCAGGTGACCAATGAGGACACACCAATCAAAATGGCCACCTTCTTTGCTTTAACCACTTTGATTCTGGCCTAGCTTTGAGTACAGATGTAAGAACTTTGTCATAGATAACTGTTTGGTCCAATCCCTAAAGACAAGGTTTTAAAGTGTGATTTCTAGCCTGTTACAGCCTAACAGCAAGATCAGCAAAATTAAAAGCATAGACTGTTATCCCAGAATTTTTGCACTGCAATATCTCTGGAGAATCTTATTTCAATTTTACTGTATTTATTAGTCACTCTTGTAATTGCTGAATGTCCATAATTTGTAACAGCTTTCCATTGGGCTGCTGGGGACTGATTTGAAATTCAAGTAGGTCTATTGATGTGTCCACTCATTATTTGATATCCAGCTTAAACCCCTGTTGCATACTGCCCTAGCTATATTTTAATGTTTAGAGCAGGCACTTCAGCCCACCATGCCTGTGCTAACCATGTTACCATTCTTACCTAATCCCATCTGCCTGCACATAGTCCGTATTCCTCTGTTCCCTACCTGTTCATGTGCCTGTTCAAATGTCTCTTACAGTGCTATTGTATCTGCTACCATCTCCCCTAGCAGCATGTTCCAGAAACCTACCACCCTTTGCGTAAGTAAAACTTGCTCCTCTCACTTTAAACGTTTCCCTTCCTAATATTTGACATTTCTATCCTGGGGTAAAAGACTTCAATTACCCACCCTATCCAGGCTCTCATAAGTTTATGTACTTCTATCAAGTCTCTCTTTAGCCTCCAATACTCTAGTAAAAATGATCCAAGTCTATCCAACCTGTATTATATCTAATATAATACAATCCAGGCAACATCCTAGTAAACCTCTTTTGCACCCTGACCAAAGCCTCCATATCCTCCCTACAGTGTGATCACCAGAATTTCTCGCAATAAATACTTCTACCACTTGTCCAGCATTTGCTAGAGCAGAATCACAATTCTGGAAAATCTTCTAACATCTTTCTTTTTTTTTAAATAGGATCAGAAAGAGCAGCTACAGAGCCAAGTCTTCCCCCCTGTACAGTAAGTATTTTAAATATTTTAAGAGGACTTGGATATAAAAGCAGGGATGTACTACTGAGGCTTTATAAGGCTCTGGTCAGGCCACATTTGAAGTATTGTGTGCAGTTTTGGGCCCCATATCTCAGGAAGGATGTACTGGCCCTGGAGCGGGTTCAGAGAAGGTTCACGAGAATGGTCCCAGGAATGGAAAGCTTAACGTATGAAGAACGTTTGAGGACTCTGGGATTATAATCATTGGAGTTTAGATGGATGAGGGGGGATCTAATTGAAACTTTCAGAATACTGAATGGCCTGGATAAAATGGATGTTGGGAAGATGCTTCCATTGGTAGGAGAGTCTAGGACCTGAGGGCACAACCTTAGAATAAAGGGAAGACCTTTTAAAATGGAGGTAAGGAGAAACTTCTTCAGCCAGAGAGTGGTGAATCTATGGAATTCACTGCCACAGAAGGCTGTGGAGGCGAGGTCGTTGAGTACATTTAATACTGAGATAGGTAGGTTCTTGATTACCAAGGAGATCAAGGATTATGGGGAGAAAGCAGGAGAATGGGGTTGAGGAACTTATCAGCCATAATTGAATTTCGGAGCAGAAATTAGGCCCATGTCTTATGGGTCTTATGTCTTAAGTATCTGTGCAGTAAGCCTCTGAAACCAAGAGAATTCTGAAAAAATGCTGCCCAATTGCAGGTGAATGAATCTAATTTTTTTAGTGCTATCCTGTGTAGGTTTTGACACCAGCTGATCATCTGGTGGAGGAAGTTGTTTCTTTTCTGAATATTTAGGACCAATTTGTTTACTCTCTCTGAAAATTGTTGAAAGTATCTTGGTATTGTGTAAAACAAAGTTGAAGCTTCTGCCTTGTTGTGGTTGGGTAACATTATTCCCATGCTCTTGTCAACAGCACCTGTAGTGAGGCGAGTATTAATTGTGATTTTGACTGACTGCTGCTGATCAAACTTGAATACATTTATCTGAGACTACCAGGGTTACTGGGGACTGATCAGAATTCAAATTGGATTATAGATGCGCACTGTCTTTGGATATCCAGAAGTTGAGATGTCTGGACTTTACAGGCAACAAATCAGCTGTCTCAGAACTGTGATACTAATGCAGAAGCATTGAGGAATCATAGACTCATAGAATTCCTACAGTGCAGATAGAGGCCATTAGGCCCTTCAAGAATGTACCAACTCTCTGAAGAACATCCCATCCTATTCCTGTGATCCTGTGTTTACCATGGCCAATCCACCTAACCTGCACATCTTTGGACTGTGGGAGGAAACCAGAGCACCCATAAGAAGCCCCCACAGGCAGTGGGAGAACGTGCAGACTCCACACAGACAGCTGCCCAAGGCTGGAATTCAACTCGGGCCTCTGATGCTGTGAGACAGCAGTGCTAACCACTGTGCCATCCGTGGTGAAAGGCAGATTTTTTTTTTTTAACAAGTTTCACACCTTGCGTACCAATAGTCCTATCTGGCTGTGTTGTGAGATGTTCATAGAATCCCTACAGTGTGGAAACAGGCCCTTCGACCCAACAAGTCCACACCGACCCTCAGAACATACCACCCAGACCCATTCCCCTATAACCCACCTAATCTACACATCCCTGAACACTACGGGCAATTTAGCATGGCCAATCCACCTAGCCTGCACATCTTTGGACTGTGGGAGGAAACCTACGCAGACAAGGAGTGAATGTGCAAACTCCACACAGTCACCCGAGGGTGGAATGGAATCCAGGTTCCTGGCACTGTGAGGCAGCAGTGCTAACTTAACCACTGAGCCACGTGCCGCCGTGTGACATAACTTTCTCTGCCAGTTTCTTCAAGTGAGCAGGCAACTGTGTGACTTGAACCAGCACCCACTACTGCCTTTGTGCTGGACTTGGTCACATTTGTCTGTTCCACTGTACCTCTTTACACAGCTTGAAGAACTTTATTAATAAATCACAGGACAGAGGCTTACTTTATACAAGGATACCAACGCAGAAAGAAGCAAACTGCAAATGATATTCTTGATAGCCTCTCAAATTGCTTTCAGTTACAGTCCTATAACCAGAATTTCAGTTTGATGCAGAGAGCAATTCCTTCTGGAGTTTAGTTCAGCACAATTGTGTACTGTGACTGAAAATGGCAGGCAGTTGTGACCTTGGCTTCCAGTCACTGTACCACAATATTTACACAAATGTTCTGGAGATATGGGTTTGAATCCTACATGGCACATGGTAGTATTTGAATACCAGAGAAACATCTTGAGTACAATGGTGACTACAGTTGCCTGTCATAAAAACCCATCTCTCGTTTAGGGGAGCATATCTGCAGTCTGTACCTGGTCTGTTTGGAACTCGTATTAATATGGTTGACTCTTAGCTGCCCTCTGAGGTAGTCTAGCAAGCCACTACATGCAAGGTCAGTTATGGATGGGCTGACTCATTCAGTAATGCCCGCACCTTAAGAATTCAATAAATATTTGAAGAATCTGAAACATCATCTTAAAATGCAATATGCATTAAAACATGTATGGAGTCTAAAATCATGTTTAAAAGGTTAGATTTTACTTTTTAACTAGTGTCTTTAAACATTGCAGTTTGACCAGATTTATCTCGGGTTTGCAATCAGTCATTTGGTCCTACATGCCTTTAGTATTGCTGAAAAGAGACATTTGTTGAGGCTGTTCATTTTGCACTCATCAGGACAGTTGGTAAGAAATACCAATTGGGGAAACCAGCATTTATACTGTATAAGATGAGAGTCCTGCATGACTGGCAAGTAGACTGTAATTGCTGAAGGCATTGCCATGACAAATGCTGTTCCCCACCCATTAATGCTGATTGGCAGTTAACCGCTAGGCTTTGTTCAAATTTTCAACCAGGCAGGTTGACTCTGGTCAGGGCATTTTGTGTGCATGTTCCTTCTGCCTGCAAGAAAGGTGATGTCAGCCAACATCTCCAAAAGGAGCAGTCTAGGTGAAGAACAAAAACAAAAGTTGCTGGTAAAGCTCAGCAGATCTGGCAACATCTGTGAAGAGAAAATCAAAGTTAACGTTTCGGGTCTGATGACCCTTCCTCAGAACTAGTCCAGGTGAAGACCCAGTGTCAGGCAGTCAGCATCACTGAAGAGTGGGTGAGATGAGGCCTCTTTATAGAGAAGCCAGTGGTCCAGTGCCAACCTGAGTGGAACTGGGGATGTAAACACAATTAAGATTGTTCTAGTCTATACTTCAGTAGGAGTATTGTTAAAATAAAAATGAAGAGGATTATTCAATTACATGAAAATATGTCTGGAGAGTTCAGGCCTATGATTTGGGAAATCCTGATTGGGAAATCCTTGACGCTCCTGGCTGGAGCCACCGACTGGAATAGCTTGTGCCCTGGCTTTTGGAGTGTATGTGGCAGCTTGAGAGATGGATGGATAGCACATTTCAGAATGTGGGTATCATACAGCTTAAGGAAGTGACTCCAGTGAGGGGATGGGTGATTGCCAGATAGCAGAAGAGAATCAGGTAGATGGGGAAGGAATCCCCCAGGGCATCTTGTTTACAAAACGCTTTTCAGCCGACAAAAATGGTGTGTGGCTTTTCTTGTATGAAGGTCAGCCCGAGGAAAGGCTTTGGTACTGATCCAACTGCTCTGTGGGTGTGGGGCAAGAAGATGTGTGGAAAAGCAATGGTGGTAGGGGGTCAGTTAATGAGGGGAATAGACAAGCTTTTGCAGCTGAAGATGTGACTCCAGGATGGTGTGCTACCTAGTCTCGGGCAGATCTCTGGCACTGAGCCTGACCCTGTGGCAAAGAAGGGAAGGGGGGAGAGTAGGAGAGCAATTGTAGTGGGGGATTCGATAATAAGAGGCACAGACAAGCGGTTCTGTGGACGTGAACGAGATAAAAGGATGGTATGTTGCCTCCCGGGTGCCAGGGTCCGCGATGTCTCGGATCGTGTCTTCCAAGATCCTTAAGGGGGATGGTGAGCAACCAGCAGTCATGGTACACATCGATACCAATGACATAGGTAGAAAAAGGACTGAGAATGTACAGGGAGTTAGGTTGGAAGCTGAAGTCCAGGACAAACAGGGTAGTTATCTCTGGATTACTACCAGTGCCACGTGATAATGAGATAAGAAATAGGGAGAGAGTGCAGCTAAACACGTGGCTACAGGGCTGGTGTAGGAGGGAGGGCTTCCATTATGTGGATAATTGGAGCACCTTCTGGGGAAGTTGGGACCTGTATAGTAAGGATGGGTTGCACCTGAACCGGAAGGGCACAAATATCCTGGGAGGGAGGTTTGCCAGAGCAGTACGGGATGGTTTAAACTAGTTTGGCAGGGGGTGGGGAACCGGATTTATAATTCAGAGGATGAGGTATTCAGCCTTCCAACAGACACAACAGGGAGTGAGGTGGTTTATAAAGAAATGCGGTCGATGGAGCTTAATTGCGGACACCGAGATGATTTGAGGTGTGTATACTTCAATGCTAGAAGTATCAGAAATAAGGCAGATGAACTTAGAGCATGGGTCGGTGCTTGGAACTACAATGTTGTGGCCATTACAGAAGCTTGGGTAACTCCAGGAGAGGAATGGATGTTGGAAGTTCTGGGATTTAGATGCTTTAAAAGAAATAGGGAGGGTGGAAAAAGAGGTGAGGGAGTGGCATTGCTAGTCAGGGCGAGTATAGCAGCTACTGAAAGGCAGTTTGAGAATGATATGTCTACAGAGTCAGTCTGGGTTGAGGTCAGGAACAAGAAAGGAGCAGTCACTTTGTTGGGGGTTTTTTACAGACCCCCTAATAGTTGCAGAAAAGTAGAGGAGCGGGTTGGGAGGCAGGTACTGGAAAGGTGCAGAAGTCACAGGGTTGTAGTCATGGGTGACTTCAACTTTCCAAATATTGATTGGAAACATTTTAGTTGTAATAGTTTAGATGGAGCAGATTTTGTCCAGTGGGTTCAGGAAGGATTCCTGACACAGTATGTAGATAGACCAACATGAGGAGAGGCCACTTTGGATTTGGTGCTTGGCAACCAACCGGGCCAAGTGTTAGACCTGTTGGCGTTCATGCCCACAGTTCCCTGAAAGCTGCCACCTAGGTGGATAGAGTTGTTAAGAAGGCGTATGGTGTGTTAGCTTTCATTACTAGAGGGATTCAGTTCAAGAGCCGTGAAGTTATGCTCCAGCTATACAAAAGCCTGGTTCGGCCACATCTGGAGTATTGTGTCCAGTTCTGGTCACCTCATTACAGGAAAGATGTGGAAGCGTTGGAAAAGGTGCAGAGGAGATTTACCAGGATGTTGCCTGGAATGGAGAGAAGGTCTTACGAGGAAAGATTGAGAGAGCTAGGGCTTTTCTCTTTAGAACTACGAAGGATGAGAGGTGACTTGATAGATGTGTACAAAATGATCAGAGGTATAGATAGGGTAGACAGCCAGAGACTTTTTCCTAGGGTGGAGGTTGCTTTTACGAGGGCACATAGTTTTTAAAGTGAGTGGAGGTAGATATCGGGGAGACGTCAGACGTGCGTTCTTTACTCAGAGAGTGGTACGGGCGTGGAATGCATTGCCAGAGAGGGTAGTGGAGTTGGCCTCATTAGGGGCATTTAAGCGGCTATTAGATAGGCATATGGATGATACTATAAGGTAGTGGTGGAAGTGCGATAGGCCTTACGTTTCGGGTAAAAGTTCGGTACAACATCGTGGGCTGAAGGGCCTGTACTGTGCTGTACTTTTCTGTGTTCTATATTCTTGTGAGTGCTAGGGTCAGAAATAACACAAAATAGCCGCAGGACATTCTGAAAGGGGAGAATGAATAGCCAGAAGCCATGGTCTATGTTGGAACAAACACATAGGGGAAAAGAGAAATGCAGTCTTGCAAACAGACTTTAGGGAGTTAGGTGGAAAGTTGAAAAGGAGGACTTGAAAGATAGTAATCTCCAGATTACTCCCGGTCTTACACAGTAATGAATATAAGAATAGGCAATCAAACAAATGAATGTGTTCTTGGAGAGGTGGTACAGGAGGAACGGCTTTAGGTTCCAGAGGTATTGGGACCGTTTCTGATGTATGTTAAGAGATGCTGCAGTGCTGTCAAGTCTGTTAATGGAGAACTTTCAATGTATATCTGACAGTGCAAAATCTAGATTTTTTTTTTCCTTTTCTGTCTTGGCTCACCCTGAAGGTCATAGTGGCCGTATTACAAATGTCCAGTGTTGGACAGCATCTGGAAAGCGTTAACTTGGATGGATCTCCTTTGGGAGCTGATTAGATGTTTGTTGGCAACCATTGTGGTTGTATTTCACATTCTGTCTTCTTTTGACCCATTCAGGAAGGAAATAAGTGCTCCAGTGACCAGTGGTAGTGCTCAGTGTGCTTCAGAAACGAACCCTCCTTCAGTTGATGCAAGTAAGTTATAGCTGTACAAAACCTAAAGGATTTTTTAAATGCTGAAATGTGATAGGTTTTTGGGAAGGTGGTTTAATGATTCAAAAGTTGTTGTCAAATTCACGTTAAGTTGACGCTTGTAAAAGTCCTCTTTGAGACTATATTTGCAATTTGGAAGATCAAATTGATTCTGCCAGACAGTAATTCCCATGATTTAGCACCAACTCACTCTGCATCCAATGTTAAACCTATAAGACTGGCAGAAATGTGAAATGAAACTTGCCATTGCATTGCATTCTTGGAGTAAAATGTTGAGCACTCCTGGTTTAAATGCATAGTGGTGCATCTATGGATGCCAAACAAAGCAAATGAATAACCAGTTAATTGAAGAAAACTAACAGGAATAGGAGAAGTGAGGAGTCTTGCTGTGAATGTCCACAGGTTCCTGAAGATAGCAGCGTAGGTTGACAGGGTGGTTAAGAAGCACATGAATCTTTTCCATTATTAGCAGAGAAATGAATGTGAGTGTAGGGAAGTTATGCTGGAGCTGTATGAACCATTAGTTTGGCCACAACTTGAGAACTTTGTGTGGTTTTGGTCACCTCATTATCAAAAGGAAATATTTGCACTGGAGATGCTACAAAAGAAATTTATGAAGATGTTGCCAGGACTGGAAAAACATAGCCAAGAGGAAAGATTGGACAAGTTGGTGGTGTTCTCCTTGTAAGAGAGGAGGCTGAGGGAGATTTGATTGAAGTGTATGCAAATGAGGGTCTTGTGTAGAGTGAATGGGAAGGATCTATTATGAAATGGTATTATAGCTGGACTATTCATCCTGAGACCCTACCTGCCTACCCTGATACTTTTCACCACCTTGCTTAACAAGAATCTATACATCTTAAAAATATTCATGTGCTCAGCTTACCACTTATTAAGAGGAGAGTTCCAAAGATTAATGATCTTGTGCGAGAAAAGTATTTGCCTCATCACTGATTTAAATATTTAAATAGTAACTCCTAGTCCCTGATTTTCCAATAAAAGGGTCCTCAGATCTGTCAAGACTCTCAGGATCTTGTATGTATCAATCAAGTCACTTCTTAATCATCTGAACTCGCAGTGGATGCGAGCCTATCGTGAGCAACCATTCCTCCTAAAACAACCTACCCAGTCCAAATATTGGTCCAGTAAACCTTCTCTAAATTGCTTCTGATGTATTTATAAACTTCCATAATAAAGAGACTAATATTCTGCATAATATTTCAGTTGTGGTCTCACAGATGACTTGTATATAACTAAAGCATAACCTCTGTATTTTTAGAGATAGCATTCTATTAGCTTTCATAATTAATTACTGTATGTGCATACTAATCTTACAATATTCATGCACAAAGACACCTAGACCTTGAATGTAGACACTTCAGCGACGCAAGATCAAACACAGTTGCGCACACAATAATACCTTGTTCTATCGAAAGGCCCAGTGCCTTTTTGCCACATCGTGAGCTTCAGCTGGTTATTCCAAGATCGTTGCTGTAAGTTAGGACTGTGCTGGAGAGTGACAGAATATCTCTTTAGAAATCTGCACTCTTGGCACCTTTATATGGTTTGATTATTTTCAGTCTTTTCACCACATTTATCTGTTTCAGAGACTGCAGAAAGTGAAGATACTGCATTGGAGAAGGGAGAATCTGAGGTAAGTGTCACTCACATGTTATGAGCTGCTAAGTAGGAAAATACTGTACCTCTGTACTTTGCCTTTTTAATATAGAATGGACTATATCATCTTGAGGTCTATGCTTAAAAGCAGTTACATGCCAGTTATTTACCACATCACAGTGCTGTGATTTTTTTACAATGAGTAACATGAAGGGTAAGCACCAAGTCTACCTCAGAATGTAGTTTACTGCATCTAGCCATGTGACTTTCTCTCAATTTATTGTCTTAACCTTAAAAAGTTTTTGTTCGGTCTGCATCCAAATATAGAGGATCATTTGGACATGATAATTATTAAAAGGTCATATGGCTTTCTTTACTGCAACCTAGTTGATTTTCCAGGATTCATTGTATGTAGGCTGTATCGCTGTATCTAGAATAAAATCTAAATATGGGGGAAGGAGGAATTTGTTCATCTGCTTTTTAGAGATTTAAGTCACCTTCTCGCATGCCATTCTTTTAGGAATGCCTTCAGTTGTCCTTTCAATCATTGACATTGCTTCGATGAATTTCCCTATCCGATACCATATGGAAGGATCATCACCACAAAGAATGTGCATCACTGCCATCTTAGAGAAATAAATATAGACTTGCTAGCATCACACATCTTAAAAACCAATAAAAAAATCCATTCTTTGTTGTTATACATGGTCCCTCTTCTGAGTTTTTTAACACGTTATTGCCTAAAATGTACAGCATTTGCCTGGATTAATTCTGCATCTAATTATGTAACAATTCTCCACATCATAACTTGCATTCATGTAGTGGTTTAATGTGATTAAAGACCAAAGTATTTCACAGGAGTGTTATTAGAGAAAATATGAAACTGAGCCATGTATGGAGATAAAAGAACAGTGGCTTGGTCAAATAGTGTATTAGAGGAGGAGAGAGATTTAGAAGGGAATTCCAGGGATAAGACCAGGACTAACGAAGGTACGGCCGCAATTCAAAGACAAAAGAAATCTGAAACACAGTGTTAGATTTGCAGGTGTGACGATGCATCTGAAGGTGGTATAACTAGAGGAAGTGATAGATGGAAGAAGCAATGTTTAGAATTAGGTTTATTGTCACGTGTACTCAAGTACAGGAGTAAAGTGAAAAGTTTACAATATTCCCCCTCACAGTGCCATCTTAAGCGCAAAGTACCTGGGTACAAATCTTAGATTCAAAATAGAGAAATAAAGAAAAAAAGTTGCATTGCCTTAGTGATTCATAGTATAAGCTAGAAAATAAGAAATAAAATTAAAAAGATAAACATTACAGTCAGATAAACAGATTACAGATAAACATTACAGCTCAGCTGTAATGCAGATCAGGGGGCTACCACACATGGTCTGACTGGGCTCGCAAGCTGCTGACCACCCACTCCGCCCTCCGCCTGCTGTTCTCCATGCTTCCATGGAGTGCTTTGAAGTTGAGAAAATTGAAGGCTTGTGAATGTGTTTTGACAAATAAGTTGTTGTCCAGCACTTTAACTACGTGCAGTGGTGGTAAAAAGTCCAGGAAGAGAAATATTGTGAAAGAAAATAAATTTGAGGGTTTTTTTTTAGGAAAAGGCAAGTGAAGAATTTGAGATACATCCAAGTGGCTGTTCCCTTGGCAGCCTTAACAATATCTGAAAAGGCATGATTGCCATTTGAATTACCTTTGGATATGTGCATTAATCAATGCATTACATATACAGTATTCTATTTTTAAGCTATATTCTGTATAGTATTAAGAAAAATATCTGTTCACTTAAGTGTGATAGTAAAGATTTTCCCACCCCAAATCATGCACTTGATATTGGCTGGTTAGTTTGAGCATTTTCTTGTCTTTTTAGAATGTTGGCTTGAATGTAAACGGTCGAGTTATTCGAATTAACAATCTTCCAGCTAGAGGTTATAAAGAGGATGACCTGAAAAGGCTGGCAAAGCCCTTTGGACAAGTATTGAATGTGGTTATCACATTTTCTAGAAATCAGGTGGGTTTTGCACTCTGCTTGATAAATGCATTGCTATCAGTATTCATAACTTTATAACTTGAGGTGGCTTTTGTTTTTTGTTGTGATTCAAATTCATTCTAGTCTTGCTCAATACTGCCCAATGAGCTTATTTCTCTTTCTGTTCCTCCTTTCTTTACCCTCGTCTTGATAAGTGTAACTTTCACTGAATCCCCTAATTCCCTGGGGAATACTGTTGACCAGAAATTGAATTGGACTGGCCACATAAATACTGTGGCTGCAAGAGCAGGTCAGACACTAGGAGGCCTGCAGCAAAAACTCACCTGGCTCCCCAGTTCCTATCCATCAGGAATAAATCAGGAGTATGATAGTGTTATTTCTCTGTTACATTCTACTATTAATTTCTCCATCCTTATTAAAGCATTTTATTATAATTTTAAGGCATACCTGGAAATGGCCTGTGCAAAAGCAGCAGCGAAAATGGTGGAATTTTACAGCCTTTCCACAATCAAGCTAAAAGGAAATGCAATTAGTATGCAAGTACTACATCAGTACGTGGATCTGAGTGATATGGTAAGAGGAACTCAAAATAAGGTATTTGAGCCAGTGGGTCTCTAAACTGCTAGCTGTTTTATCACATAGGCTTGGGTATTTACAGCACAGAATGATGTCATTCAGCCTATTGTGTCTATGCTGGTCACTAAAGATCTGACCACATCAATCCCATGTTCCAGTTCTTGCCATATTGCCCTAGAGGCTGTGGCAGTGCAAGTGAATACCTAAATACTGTTTGAATGTTATGAGAGTTTCTGACTCTGACTTGGCCATTCTTTTAGGCAGTGAGTCCCAAACTCCCACTGCCTGCTGGGTGAAAAAATTTCTCCTGATCTCAATTCTTAGCCTCATGCCTCGTAACTTTAATCTCTCCCATGTGTGGTTTGAAGGCTATTGAAATTTGTGGACTCTGAGCTCTTTATTAATATTCCAAGTGGACAATGTAATTGCTGCTATCATTGAAATATTCATGAAGCTCAATATTGAAATTATTGGCAAGACTTTTAATAATTTAAACTTTTGGGGATGGGATGTTGATCACAGAAGCAATGTGAAACTAAATAAGGAGTTGAGAGTAAATGTTACTTGAGCTGAGAAGATGTTGAATGGAGTCTCCTGGGCCAGTGCTGAGATCTCAATGTCCAAGTCAATCTAAACTAGTCGGCTTTATAGATTGAGTGCCTCGAATAGCAGAGAAAGATGCAATTAAAAGATTTACTGAAGGATTTGCTCAAGGAAAGCCAGTGCTTTTGTCACTGGATTAGTAATCCAGAGAGACATACTATTGCTGCATGGAGATGGTAAAATTTGGAATTGATTAATAAATCTGGATTTAAAAGCTAGTCTAATGGTGACCTTGAAACCATTGTTGGTTGACATAAAAACGCACCTGGTTCATTAATGTCCCTTAGGGAAAGAAAATCTGCCTTCCCAACCTGGTCTGACATCTATGTAACTGGAGGCCCATAACAATGTGGTTAACTCTTAAATATCCTCATAAATAGAAGGCACTCAGTTGTACCTAACTGTTGAAATGTTTGATAAAAGGAAATAAACTAATTCGCCATCCTCCATCAACCAGGGCACTGCCTTGTTGACTCTGCAAAGTTGTCCTTAATTGCACCTTGAGGACCTATGCCAAAATTGGGTGAGGTGTTGAACACACCAATCCAGTAAGTCTGATATGGTCATTTTCATAGAATTGTGCCTTGCAGCCATAAGTACCAAGAAGGTGATCTATATCAACCTCTTGCTGAAGCTTTCAACATCACACATGCCAGTCTTCAGCCAATTTGATTCACTCCAAGTAGTATCAAAAAATGGCTAAAAGCACTGAATGCTGCAAAGTTTACGGTCCTGACAACATTCCAGGAATGGAACTGTTTAGGTGTGCTTCGGAACTAACTGTGCCCTTAACCAAACTGTTCCAGTACTGCTACTACAATGTTATCAATGTAACAATGTGGAAAATTGCCCAGATTATGCCCTGTCATATAAAGGCAGGACAAATCAAACCTGACCGGTCTATATTTGAACATCAGTGAAGTGATAAGTCATTGAAAGTGCTGTCAGGCAGCACTTGCAATTACCTGTTGACTGACATGTAGTACTAAGTCTGCAAGGCCCACTTAGCTAGCACCTTATCTCATGGCGAGAAAAACTGATCTTAAGATAAAATGCAAGTGACTCCCATTGACATCAAAACATCATTTCACTGTGTGTGGCATCAGGGAGTTCTAGCAAAACTGGAGTAAGTATGAACTGGGGAGAAAAGTTTCCACTGGCTGGAATCATACTTAGAAATGAAAATGGTTGTGGCTGTTGGAAATTGATCATCTCACCTCTAGGACCTCAGGCAAAAGTTCTTCAGCGTAGTATCTTAAGCCCAGGCATCTTCATTTGATTGATCAATGACCTTCCCTCCATCAGAGGTCAGAGCTGGGGCTGTTGGCTGATGATTAAATAACATTCAGCGCCATTCACTCCTCTGATACTGAGGCATTCCATGTCCAAGTATTGCCATGGTAAGACCTGGACGGTGTTCAGCGTTGGGCTATTTGGGCAACTAATACGCATGCCATACAACTGCCAGGCAGTGACCATATCCAACAAGAGACAAATCAACCAGAGTTCCCTGACATTCATTTACATTACTGTCATTGAATGCCCAACTATCAACATCTTGAGACTTACCACCAACTAAAAACTGAACTGGACCAGACCTATAAACACGGTGGTTACAAGCGCGTGGCAGTTCACAGGCTAGGAATCCTGGGACGAGTAACTCAACTCCTGACACCCAAAAGCTTGTCCACTATCTACAAGGCATCAGTCAGGAGTGTGGTGGAATAGCGTCCACTTGCCTGAATGAGAGCAGCTGTAACAACATGCCAACCACAACTCTATCCTCAACAAAGCAGCTTGCTTGATTGGCACTCTGTCTGATGCTTTTAACATAGGACATATAGCACAGTACAGGCCCTTCGGCCCACGATGTTTTGCCGACCTACTGTTTTACTCTACGATCAAACTAACCTGCATACCCTTCATTTTGCTATCATCCATGTGCCTATCCAAGAGTCACTTAAATGTCCCTAATATATTTGACTGCACTACCACAGCTGGCAGTGCATTCGATGCACCCACTACACGCTTTGTAAAGAACCTACCTCTTGACATCTCCCCTATACCTTCTTCCAATCACCTTAAAATTATGCCCCCTCGTGATAGCCATTTCTGCCCTGGAAAAAAAATCTCTGGCTATCCACTCTATGCCTCATCATCTTGTACACCTCTATCAAGTCACCTCTCATGCTGCTTCGCTCCAATGAGAAAAGCCCTAGCTCCCTCAACCTTTCCACATAAGACCTGCCCTCCAGTCCAGACAGGATCCTGGTAAATCTCCTCTGCACCCTCTCTAAAGCTTTCACATCCTTCCTATAATGAGGCGACGAGAACTGAACACAGTATTCCAAGTGTAGTCTAACCAGGGTTTTTTAGAGCTGCAGCATAACCTTGCGGCTCTTAAACTCAATCCCCGTGCCAATGAAAGCCCACACACTATACACCTCCTTAACAACCCTATAAACTTGGGTAGCAACTTTGAGGGATCTATGAACGTGGACCCCAAGTTCCTCCACACTGCCAAGAATCCTGCCATTATCCCTGTATTCTGCATTCAAATTTGACCTTCCAAAATGAGTCACTTCACACTTTTCTGGGTTGAATTCCATCTGCCACTTCCTTGCCTAGCTCTGCATCCCATCAATGTCCCATTGCAACCTACAACAGCCTTCCACACTATCCACAAGTCCGTCAACCTTTGTGTCATTGACAAACTTACTAACCCACCCTTCCTCTTCCTATTCCAAGACATTATAAAGATCACAAAGAGCAGAGGTCCCAGAACAGATCCCTGCAGAACACCACTGGTCACTGAGCTCCAGGCTGAATACTTTCCATCTGCTACTACCTGTGTCTTCTGTTGGACAGCCACCTCTATCCAAACAACCAAATTTCCCTGAATCCCATGCCTCCTTACTTTCTGAATGAGCCTACCTTGGGGAACCTTGTCAAATGCCTTGCTACAATCCATATGCTCTACAATCCATATGCACCACATCCACTGCTCCACTTTCATCAATGTGTTTTGTCACATCCTCAAAGAATTCAATAAGGCTTGTGAGGCATCACCTGCCCCTCTCAAAGCCATGCTGACTATCTCTAATCAAACTGTGTTTTTCCAAATAATCATAAATACTATCTGTCCGAGTGCTCTCCAATAATTTGCTCACCACAGAAGTAAGACTGATTAGTCTGTAATTTCAAGGTTTATCCCTATTCCCTTTCTTGAACAAGGGAATAACATTTGCCACCCTCCAATCATCTGGTACTATTCCAGTGGAGAGTGAGGATGCAAAGATCATCGCCAAAGGGGCAGCAATCTCTTCCCTTGCTTCTAGTAGCAACCTTGGATATATCCTGTCTGGCCCAGGGGACTTATCTATCTTCATGTTTTTCAAAATTTCCGGAACATCCTCCGTCCTAACATCAACCTGTTCGAGCATATATGCCTGTTTGACACTGTCCTCACAAACTACAAGGTCCCTCTTGCTGGTGAATACTGAAGCAAAGTATTCATTAAGGACCTTCTCTACCTCCTCCGACTCCAGGCACAAGTTCCCTCCACTATCCCTGATCAGCCCTACTCTCACTCTGGCTATCCTCTTGTTCCTCACATAATCATAGAACGCCTTGGGGTTTTCCTTGATCCTACCCGCCAAGGTTTTTTCATACACCCTTCTAGCTCTCCTAAGTCCATTCTTCAGTTCCTTCCTAGCTACCTTGTAACCCTCTAGAGCCTTGTCCAATCCTTGCTTCCTCAAGCTTCCTTTTTCCTCTTGACTAAATGGTCCACATGTCTTGTCATTCAAGGTTCCTTCACCTTACCATCCCTTCCTGGCCGCAGTGGGACAAACCTATCCAGCATTCGCAGCAAGTGCTCCCTAAACAGCCTCCACATTTTTGTTGTGCATTTCCCTGAGAACATCTGATCCCAGTTTATGCTCCACAATTCCTGCCTAATAGCATTGTAAATCCCCCTCCCCCAATTAAATTCTTTCCCATGCAGTGTGCTCCTGTCCCTCTCCATGACTATAGTAAAGGTCAGGGAGTTGTGATCACTATTACCGAAATGCTCTCCCACTAGGAGATCTGACACCTGGCCTGGTTCGTTGCCCAGCACCAAATCCAATATGGCCTCCCCTCTAGTCAGCCTATCTATATATTGAGTCAGAAATCCTTCCTGGACATACCTGACAAAATCTGCTGCATCCAAACTATTTGCACTAAGGATGTTCCAGTTGATATTAGGGGAGTTGAATTCACCCATGACAGCAATCCTATTACTTCTGCACCTTTCCACAATCTGTCTCCCAGTCTGTTCCTCAGTGTCTCTGTTGCTATTGGGGGGTCTGTAGAAAGCTCCCAATTAAGTAACTACTCCTTTCCTGATTCTGACTTCCGCCTATACAGACTCAGTAGACAAACCCTCCTCGACGACCTCCCTTTCTACAGCTGCGTTACGATCCCTGATTAGCAATGCTATTCCCCCACCTCTTTTACCTCCCCCCGCTATTTCTTTTGAAACGTCTAAACACTGGAACATCCAACAACCATTCCTGCCCCTGTGTTATCCAAGTCTCCGTAATGGCCACAACCTCGTAGTTCCAGGTACTGATCCATGCTCTTAAGTTTGTCACCCATATTCCTGACACTTCTGGCGTTAAAATAGACAAGCTTCAACCCGTCGCACTGACTGTCACTTTGTCCTATCAACTGCTTATCCTTCCTCTCAGATTCTCTGCATGCTATATCGGCCTGTACACCAGCTGTCCCATCCTCTGATCCTTAGCTCCGGTTCCCATCCCCCTCCCAAACTGGTTTAAACCCTCCTGACGAGCCTAGCAAACCTCCCGCCCAGGATATTGGTGCCCCTCCAGTTCAGGTGCAACCCGTCCTTCTTGTACAGGTCCCACCTTCCCCAGAAGGTATTCCAATGATCCGCATATCTGAATCCCTCCCTCCTACACCATCTCTGTAGCCACGTGTTCAGCTGCACTCACTCTCTATTCTTGGCCTCACTAGCCTGTGGCACCCGTAGTAATCCTGAGATTACTCCTCTGCTCGGCCTGCCTTTTAGCTTCCAACCTAACTCCCTATATTCACTTTTCAGGTTCTCATCCCTTTTCCTAGTTATGTCATCAGGATTGATTTGTACTACGGCTTCTGGCTGCTCACTCTCCCCGTTAAGAATCTTATAGACTTGATCCGAGACATCCCTGACCTTGGCACCCGGGAGGCAACATACCATCCGGGAGTCTCGTTCGCGACCACAGAATCTCCTGTCTGTTCCCTTACCATTGAATCTCCAATCACTGTTGCTCTCCCATTCCCTTCTGAGCCACAGAGCCAGGCTCAGTGCCAGAAACCTGGCCGCTATGGCCTTCCCGTGCAGGCTTCACCCCCCATCTCCCAACATGAATCCAAAGCGGTATGCTTATTATTGATGGGAACGACCACAGGGGATCCCTGCACTGTCTGCCTTTTCTGTTTCCCTCTCCTGACAGCCACCCAGCTACCTTTATCCTGTAACTTAGATGTGACTACCTCCCTGTAAGTCCTCTGTATCACCTCCTCAGCCTCCTGAATGATCCAAAATCATCCAACTCCAACTCCAGCTCTAGTTCCCTAACGCTTTTGTGAGGAGCTGGAATTGGGTGCACTTCTTGCAGGTGGTCAGCAGGGACACTAGTAGTGACCCTTACCTCCCACGTCCTACAAGAGGATCGTGCAACTGCCCTAGCTTCCATCCCCTCTTTTAACATCACTCCCTCCATCACTAACATACAGTGACAGCAGTGTATGCCATCTTCAGGCTGCACTGCAACAATTCACCAAGACTGGTCAGACAGCAACGTGTTAACCTGTATACTCTACCGTTTAGAAGGACAGAGTTAGCAGTTACCACCATCTGTGAGATTCCCTCTAGGCAACATGATGTGATGACATGGAACCATATCTGAATTCTTTCACTGTCAGTTGGTCAAACCCTGAAATTTCTTCCTTAATGCCAAAATGGATGTATCTCCAACCACATGAACTTGAGTTGTTCAAGAAACAGCTGACCGCACCTTTGCCAGGTAAATTAAAGATGGGCCAGAGTCATTGTCTGAGTTAGCAATGCTCACATCCTGCCAAGCAATGTTTTAAAAAATGTATTTGAACCAAAATTAATTTGAATTTAGCGATGCAATTAGTAGATATTTGGTGAAAAAATGTTGATTAAGAATATATGAATGGAATTGTAATTTCATGCAGATGGACAAAGCCTTAAACCTTTCGGTATAAACAGTGACAGAAAGCAAAATGGTTTTCAGCAAAAAAAAGGTGCAAAAGGGATAATTTGTAGTTTTGGTATGAGAAAATCTCTGAATCTGGTAATACAAACAGATTAATGCTGGAATCCCAGTCAGTGATGGAAGTTGATTTATTCATTTATCAGATTAGTTGCAAGATGTTCCCAGAATCTGCTGCCAGGACACTAGGCAAAATATTACAATCCAAATTATTGGTGAAATTTGATATGTACAATTGGTGCCCTGTTTGTGAGGAAAGAAGAAGTTAAATTATTGTGGGTTAGCAGTGGTGAGGAGGTAGAATGTTAGGTTGGGGAAAGGTTTTTTAAAAGTTTTATTCTTTCGTGGATGTGACCATTGCTGCAACATTTATTGCTTATCCCTAATTGACCAGGCTGTGTAGGTTATGTCCCTATGTCTGGGGACGTAGGCTCAAATCTCACTACAGCAGCTAATAGAATTAACTCAAATTCCTAAGCCTGAAAAGTAAAGCTAGTTTCTATAATGGTGACCATGACAACTGCCATCAGTTATTAGAAAGTCTACTGCCCTTTATGGAAATAAATCTGCCAGGTCTAGTCTGCAAGTAACTTGAGATTCTCAGCAATATGGTTGATTATTTAACTGCCCTCTGAAATGGCCTAATAAGTCACTTCGTTTCAAGGGCAGTTAGGAATGGTCAACAAATACTGACCTTTCCAGCAATGGCCACATTCCATGAAGGAATAAAGAAAAATGTAATCCCCAGAGGTTTCAACTGAGAGGATAAAAAGGGTGTGCAAATTAGAAACCTTAAATATTTGTGATCGTGAAAAGCACTTAATAGACCAACACTTTGTTAGTAGTGTTGGAATTGTGTGTGCGAGTACAACTACATGACTACAATTTGACCAGAGTTACTAATATTCAATTCCTTACTATCTTTTCCAGGAGCTAATATTTAAGGATATGATTGAAGAATCTGGATTTAAACCAGATGTAAGTATATTGCTACTTGCCTGAATTAAGCAATTGCTGATTCAGAGAAGTGTTTCATTAACTTGGTCAGTGTGTGGGAAATTGTGAATTGATTTTCTGATCCACACTCTGAGAATTGTGGAACCATGTGGTGGGAATGGCCGTCAACATGGGAAGAAAGAAGCTAAATCAGGCAGGTTCTGTACATGATAGCTTTTCAGCAGCAGTATCCGGAAAATTAGGCCAGGATTCGGATTGCTTGTGACTCCCTCTGGAGAGGAACACTTTGATATCAATTACTACAGGCTGCCCCCACGTTGCGAACGGGTTCCCTTCTTGAGCCCATTTGCAAGTTGTTCAGGAACCCCTTGTATTTGGATGTGATGATGATCAAAAGCTGCTGGAAGCAGTATGATGCTGCTTGGCCTGCTGTGTTCATCCAGCCCTGCACCTTGTTGTCTAGGAAAGTAAAGGACACTGCTTAAGTTAGTAGGAAGTGAAACCTGATGTCCTCTATTATTAAATTCCTGTAGTGAGATGTATTGCCTCTGTATGGTGTTGCTTTCTTGATTGAATTCTCATTTTATTTCATTGGTTTTATCATTTTCTTCATGTAGGCTGGATGTACTATATATGACCATCTCGTTCACATCAGCAATCTACCTGAAGACGGTTATACAGAAGTTGACATTTTGTGTGTTGCGTTTCGATTTGGAAGAGTAAAAGATTCCATGTTTCTGAAACCACACAACAAGGTGAACACTCCTGATTTGCATTTGTTTGCTACAAAGGGATAGAGATAAATGAGTGGGTAAAGATCTGGCATGTGGAGTGCAATGTGGAAAAGTGTGAAATTGTCCGTTTTTGCAGAAAGAATAAAAAGTGTATTATCTAAATGGTGAGAGGTTGCAGAGCTTTGAGAAAGAGACCTGAGTGTCCTGAAGCATAGAATCATATAGTACAGAAGAGGCCATTCTGCCCTTCATGTCTGTATGCCAAAAAATATACCACTACCTGCATGAGTCTCTCTCTCCCATACTAGGACCAAAGCTTTGAATGTTATCACACTTCAGGTGTTCATCCAAGTACTTTTTTTAAAGATTGAAAGGTCCCCCCCTCAATTACCTTCCCAGGCAGTACATTCTAGAAGCTCTCTAATTCCCCTGCTTTTCACTTTAAAATTGTAGTCCTTTGTTAATGAACTTTCTATTGTCCCTGTTTGTGCTGCTCATAATCTTATACATCTTATGTCAGGTCTCCACAGCCTTCTCTGCTGAAAAAAAGGCCTTAGCTTATGTAGTCTCTTCATAGCTGAAATGCTCCATCCCAGGTAACATCTGTCAAATCTCCTTTGCACCCCTTCCTGTGCAATTACATCCTTCCTATACTGTGCGTGAATCGCCGGAGGTTAGATTGTAGATAGAAGTAGTAATCAGGAAAGCTAATAAAATGTTTTGGTTTATTGTGAAGGGAATTGAATGCAAGAGTTGAAGGTTATGCTTCACTTATACAGGGTATTGGTAAAACCACATCTGGATTACTATATTTTTTTCTTTGGATGAGAGCATCACTGGCTAGGCAGCAATAATTGCCCATTCCTAATTGCTCAGAGAGCAGTTAAGAGTCAACCACATTGCTGTGGGTCTGAAGTGACATGTAGGCTAGACCAGGCAAGGATGGCAGTTTCCTTCTCTAAAGGACATTAGTGAACCAGATGGGTTCACAGTCATCATTAGATTTTTAATTCCAGATATTTATTGAATTCAAATTCCATCATCTGCTGTGGTGGGATTCGAACCCAGGTCCCCAGAATGTTATCTGGGTCTCTGGATTAATAGTCCAGCATAATACCACTAAACCATTGCCTCCCCCTCTACATAGAACAGTACAGCACAGGAACAGGCCCTTCAGCCCATCATGTTTGTGCCAACCATGATGCTATTCTAAACTAATCCCATCTGCTTGCACATGGTCCATATCCTTCTGTTTTCTGTCTGTTCATGTGTCTGCCTAAATGTCCCTTAAACCTTAGCTATTTCATCTGCTTCTACCATTGCCCCTGGCAGCAAGGGTTAGGCACTTACTACCCTCCGTGTAAAATACTTGCACATCACCTTTAAACTTGGCCCTCTCACCTTAATCCGATGCCTTCTAATATTCGATATTTCCACCCTGTTTGTGTATCTCATAATTTTATATACTTCTGCCACATCGTCCCTCAGCCTCCAACGCTCTCGTGAAAACTTCCAAGTTTGTCCAATTGCATGGCCAGTCCACCTAACCAGCATAGCTTTGGATTGTGGGAGAATATGCAAACCCCAAGAGACTGTTGCCCGAGGCTGGAATCGAACTGAGGTCCCTGACGCTGTCAGGCAGCAGTGCTGACCACTGAGCCATCTGTCATTCCTCCGCCCAGTTTTCTAGCTGATGTATATCTTGTTGCATCCTTAGACAGCTCCACCAATTTTTTTGTCAACAGCAAACTTAATAATCAGACCACCGACATTTACATCCAAATCATTTGTATATATTACAAACAAGAGGTCTAATGTGTCACATCCAGAACTGTAAACAATGTTCCAGCTGACATGAGGGGCAAATTTTTTTACACACGGTGGTTCACGTGTGGAATGAATTTCGCAAGGAAGTGGGGGATGCAGGCACGGTTACAACGTTTGAAAGACACTTAGATAAGTACATGAATAGGAAAGGTTTGGAAGGATACGGGCTGGGAGCAGGCAGCTGAAATTAGTTTAGTTTGGGATTATGTTTGGCATGAACTGGTTGGACCAAAGGGTCTGTTTTTATGCTGTATGACTCTGGAGTCTAACCAGCATCCTATGTAAGTTCAGTGCAACCTCCTTTTGTTTGAACTCTATACCTTATTTACGAAACCTAAAATACAGTGTGCTTTATTAACAGCTTTTCTACCACCTGTAATGACATGCACACTTAGACCACAGTCTTTCTGCTCCTGCAGCACAATAGAACAGTACCCTTTACTTTATACCATCTTGCCATGTCCTTCATGTCCGTATGCATCACTTTACGCTGCTTCTCCACCTTGAACATCATCTGCCACCTGTCCTGTCCTTCCACTCACCTGTCAATGTTGTTTTGAAGTTCTGCACTGTCTTTCTCATGGTTCACAATTCTTCCAGGTTTTGTATCATCCACAAACTTTGAAATTATACCTGTGCATCAAAATCTGGATTGTTTATATGCATCAGAAAAAGGAAGGGTCCTAATACTGTCCCCTGGAGAAATCAATTACAAGCCTTACTCCAATTGAAAATTAACCATTAACCATGATACTCTATTTTCTATCCCTCTGCCAATTTTGTCTAGTTGCTGGGTCTATCTTTATAACTTTGTTGAACAAGGAGATGATAATGTTTGCAATTCTCCCGCCCTCTGGCACCATGCCCAAATCCAAGGGAGATTGAAAGATCATTGCCAGTGCCTCCCCAGTTTCCACTCTCACCTTCTAACTTCCATTTTTCAAGTGACCATTGCTAACAATAGTGCTTCTCTTGTTGCATTACTCATTGAGCGGTTTTTTTATAAGCTAGATGTCTGCTCATCTTTCAGGCGGTTGCATATAATTGTACAACTGCAAGCAAATTATCAGAAATTTCCTGATTGAGAACAATGTTGCACAGTATCGAAGAGTCTTTGAACCTATTTTTCTAATCCGTCTGTTCAGAGATGTTATTACACACCTCTGGAGCAGTTGAACCTGGGCCTCCTAGTCTATGACTAGGGACACAAGCACTCTGCCACAAGAGGGTCCCCCTGCATGGTATTAAATTAATCCATATAGATGAAGGTTCCAGATTGCCTAAGTTGTGCTATCCTGACTGATTAGCTTTCAAATATTACTTAATGCATGGTGTAAGAAGGGAAAAATCAGTCAGGATTTCTTGCTGCTAATTCAATAAATTGACATTATGGACTTGAGTTTGTTTATAGTTAGTGTGCAGTCGGTTCACTCAGTTTAACCTTGTCCCGTGCTGTGATTGGTACAGGTCCTTCTGCAGCTAGAGAGTGGGAATGCAGCCACATCCATGTGCAACTTTTTCCGAGAAATTCCTCATGACTTCCATGGAAAAACTCTGGAATTCTCTTTGTCTCCTAAGGCAGGAACGCAGTTGTTGGTAAGTAATCAGGGTTTTGTCACGTCTGGCTAATAGAGACATAAATAGTGCTACATGACTTTTTTTCAGTGACAATAGGTAAAAGGAATTTTTTGATAAAGTGCCAGGGATTGGCAGATTGGTGGGTACCTATAATAGAATAATCACGTATGGATTCTGAGTTGAGAGAGTTTTATCGGCTGAATTACCTTTTCTCACTAACTCTGAACTCTGAGTGTATTTATATGTGCAAGGTTCCAGGTGGATGGGATCAAGAGCCATTTTGAATCTCCGGGTTATTCTGTGTATGTATTTGTTTGTTTTACACGGTGACCAGGCATGAAAAAGCACATCCTCTGAAAACCATATCCAAGCAAAAGCCTTCCAAAGGTGAATGCCTCCAGTAATGATTTCTGATATAGCCAGAAAAGTGTTGAATTATGCATTTTTAAACCCTAATGCTTAGTAGGCAAGCATCTGATATTACATATTTTAGGGGCAAAGTAAATTGGATTTACTACTAATGTGATATACCAAATCCTGAAGTATTAAGAGACAATCCCTCCTCCTCAACATAGGTTTGGGCAAGTTGTAAACGGCATTCTTCTTTTAGCCTGTGAAGGCTTACCACTTGATCCTGCCACACGTATATTTTTCCTTACCTACACCATTGAGGACACAGCCAATAAGCCATCTCTGACACATTTAATCTTTTATCTTCATTGCAGCTTGATTTCACCAGCGACAGTCCAGCTGGGTTTCGCTTTGATTCTCCTCCAGCTCCTCAACTTCGATTGAATGACCCGCAAGGAAATCCTCTGCAGGGTCCCAGTTCACAGCAGAATATAGAAACTAGCTCAGGGAATGGAGCACAATCAGCCAGTAAGGAGCCAAATCCCTGGTGGGGACGCTCTGGACAATCGATACAATTCATGCCACTTCCCCATGCTAAGCCCATCCCTCAGACTATGTCAACGGTTTCAGAGAAGTCCACGTTTGAGACTATATTGTCCGGTACAAGGGCAAAATGGTCATCTGACCTCCTTCACTGGGCCGGTGGACCCCTGAAGGGCTCCCTCGATGACAAAAATTGCTGGAAAGCCATGACCTATCGAGAGACACCACTGGAATGCCATATTCTTTTACCTTTGGCATTCCGTCTTCCACTAAGTTTGGAACACCAGAATCGTCTCCGATTCAATGTTGGCATTCCAAATATCCCAGCTGTTGCAGCTCCTGAAGTCGATCAGCCGATGTTTCAGTTGCTCGTCTCGAAAGGTGTGGTTTCCACCAAGCAGGAGCTTGATAACTTGTTAGGTGTGATAGAAGCAACTCGTTCCATCCAATCAAGGGTGACTGAAACTGTAAGTCCCCTCATTTTAGCTGCCCAGAAGTTTGAGCTGGATAAACTGAAGGGTGATTTTGAATCCCTGTCTCGTGATCAACTAAAGGAGAGGTTGCTCTCCGCAATCACTGCATGTCGTCTAGCAGTAGTTTTAGCTGGGCAGACCCACACTTTCCTTTCCGAATTGAGGTCTGATAGGCTGTTACGGGCAACTGGCATGGAAAAAATTGCTCCTAGTCCTTTGGATTTTCCTAACCTATCCACCGCAGATTTGTTAGGTCCTCATTTTCTGGATGTTCTGACATGTCGCCTGCTGGCAGCGAAGCAAAAACAACATGACCCGGCAGCCGCAAAGGAGTTAAATTCGTTCATGACAATCTCACAGAAAAGAAAAGCTCCACCCAGAGGCGCCTGGCCTCGATTTGCAGCCCGTGGTAAGCCCCCTCCTTCTCCACTTCAAGCTAAGGTATTGAAGAGTTAGGTTTTATATTTCCTGACTTAGGCATTGTGTTCCTTGTGATTTCTGCTTCCTAATCTGATCCTAAAAGAAACACCTCCATACAATTTGACAACTTTTGGTTCGTAAAGTGAAAGAACTGAAAGTTAATGAAGAAAGTAACTCTCCTTGGTAAGCATAATCACTGACAGCTACATACTTGATCATGATTTTGATGCTTTGATATTCAAAGATTTGACCCGCCTAGTACAGATACCACAATATGGATGTTTGTGTGGTTCCTTGAGATCCCGTTGCTGTTCACAACATACATTTAATTTCTGGCTACGGAACGGTGGTCTAACTTTGAGTAAATATCTGTCAGTGATGGCACTTGGTCAAGTTAGCTTGTGTCCTCATCATCCAAAAGTGAAATGAATTTCATCTCTCGACATCAACTTGTCAACCAAAATGTCTGTAGCTGCAGTAAAAACATAGATTCTGATCTTAGATTTATTTTGGGCATTTGAACACTGTAAAGGCCTTTATCTCTAGCACATTCCCATGCGTGATGCAATGGCAAAGCACTAAAAAATTGGACTAAGTCAGTTTCATCAACACAGCTTTTATTGCAAAGCTGACATAAGAGCAGGGCACATACCCATTTTATAAGCTTGGGATGGACAATAAATGGTAGCCTAGCTAGCAAAGCCCACATCCTGTAATCGAGCAAAAAAAAGTCCCTCTGCAGGCTCTGCATCACCCCCTCACCAGTTATCTTGCAATCAAATTTTGTCAGCCATAAACTTGGCTTTAGTTCATTGACTTACCTCATCCAAGTCATTAATTTACATTGTTAATAATTGTGGCCTCAGCACTGACTAGTGCTGCATTCCATTAGTTACAAGTTGCCACCCTAAAATACCCTCCTTATCCCAACTTTGTGTCTTGTATTAGCCAGTTCTCTGTGCATGCTAATGTACTACCTGCAACACCATGGGCTCTTAGCTTAAGTAGCCTAATCCATGGCACCTTATCAAATACCTTCTAAAAATCCAAATATGCTATATCTGCAGATTCCCTGTTATTTATCCTCCTTGTTACTTCCTCAAAGAATGCTAGTAAATTTGTCGGGCAGGACAAATTAAGCCGTTATGAAGCCATGCTGATTCCGCTTAATCGTACTGGAAGATTATTAATACTGCATCCACTATCTCTATAGCTACTTCCTTTAATGACCAATGACACATCCCATTGGGTCCAGGAGACTCATTGGTCTTTAGCCCCATTATTTTCTCTAGCACTTTTCTCTCAATAGTTATTCTCTTTATTTCCTCTGGTCCTATTGCTTCTTGACAGTTTTGTGATTTTGGGATGTTGTTTGAATCTTCTACTGTGAAGACTGATGGGCAGTATTTATTCAACTTCTGTCTTTTTCTGGTTCACCATTATTATTTTCGCAGCCTCATTCTGTCAGGGACCTATGTTCATAGAATCACAGACCAAAGAAGAGGCCCTTCATACCATCAAATTTGCAGCAACAACACTACTCTAAATCTACACTAGTCCCAATTTCCAGCACTTGGCCTAGAGTCTTGAATGTTATGACACTTGAAGTGCTCATCCAAGTACTTTTTAAAGGTTAAAGGTTTCCTGCCTCAACAGGCAGTGCATTCTAGATTCCCACCACCATCTGGGTGGAAAAGTTTTCATCAACTCCACTCTAAACCTCCTACTGTTCCAAGTTAAAATTGTAATCCTTTGTTACTGAGCCTTCAGTTCAAAGGAATATCCACCCTTTCCATGCCCCTCAATTTTATACATCTCAAATCAAGTCTCCTCTCAGCCTTCTCTGCTCTAAAGAAAACAACCCGAGCTTATCCAGCCCTCCTTCACAGCTAAACTGCTCCATCCCAGGCGGCATCCTGGTAAATCTTCTCTGCTCGTCCTCCATTGTAGTCACATCCTTCCTATAATGTGACAGAAATGCACACAGTATTCCAGCTATGGCCCAACCAAAGTTTTGTCCAAGTTAACTCCCCCACCTTGCTCTTATAATCTATGCCATGACTGATAAAGGTGTGTGTCCCATATGCCTCCTTAACTACCTCACTAATCTGTCCTGCCGGCCCTGATTTCCTCTCACTTTGGCTTCTCTCTTTTTAAATATTTATAGAAGCTCTTGCTGTCCATCTTGATATGCCAGTTTACTATCATTGTGCATTTTCTCCCCTTTTTTTGACTGTTGTTTTTAAAATTTTCCCAATCCTCTGGCCTACCATTAACCCTTGCTGCGTTGTACGTTTTTTCTTTCGAACTAATGTTGTCCCCTTCCTAGAATGCTGTTTCTTCACAGGGGTACATCTTTGCTGGAACCATTTTTTTTTCTTAAACATTTGCCATTGTTCCTCAGCCATCTTTGCTGTTAATCCCTTTTCCCAGTCCATTAAGCCCACTCTGTCCTCATTCATTTGTAATGGCTTTTATTTAAGCTTCTCACAGTTGCTTCCAATCAAAGTTCTTCCCTCTCAAACTGAATACTAAACTCCACAATGTTTAGTCACTGTTTCTGATGAGTTCTTTTACTGTGACAGCTTTTATGAATCCTACCTCATTACACATCACCAGATCCAAAAGAGCCTTATCCCTGATTGGATCCACAACACATAGTTCTAAGAAACTGTCAGGAATGTGATGTATGAAGTCTTCCTCATAGCTTCCTCTGCTAAATGGACTATGACAATCTACATGAAGATTAAAATCACACATGATTAATGTACTGCCTTTGGCACATGCCCTCATTATCTCCTGATTTATTTTCTGTCCCACCATATAGCTACTGTTAGTGGGAGGTAATGGCCTAGTGGTATTATCACTGGACAGTTAATTCAGAAACCCAATGATCTGGCGACCTGGATTCGAACCCCACCACTGCAGATGGTGGAATTTTAATTCAGTAAAAATCTGGAATTAAGAGTCTAATTATAACCATTGCCGATTGTCTGGTTCACCAGTACCCTTTAGGGAAGCAAATTGCTATCCTTACTTGGTCTGGCCTCCGTGCGACTCCAGACCCATAGCCGTGTGGTTCACTTTTAACTGCTGTTCTGGCAATTAGGGATGGGCAATGCTACCTAGCTAACATCGCCCTTACCCTGTGAATGAATTTTTAAAAAGTGGGCCTATAGATTACTACTACCAGTGTCACCTTTCCTTCTTTATCTCTTAACTTCACCCATATTGATTCAACATCCTCCAATTCAGGATCATTTCTTGCTGTCTTGCTTATTCCATCCTGTACCAACAAAGCTACCTCACTTTTTCTTCCTGCCTATCCTTTTGCAAAGTCACATACCACTGAATATTTAGTTCCCAATTATGAACTATGTCTCTGTAATGGCATTAACCTGTATTTCAGCAGTTAATTAATGTACTTTGTTCCGAATGCTACACATGTGTAAGTAAAGATCTATTAATTTTGCCCTCTTACTGCTATTTCCTTTCAAGTAGTTCTGTGTCTGGTATATAAACCGTATGCCCCAACAACTAAGGGGTCATAGCAAGCGACATTGTTGGTTGTTTGCAATAGGGAAAGCACTTATAGTACAGTACTTGCTGAATAATCCTGAGGAACTAATTTACTTTGGCTGCTTATGCTTCCTAGAAGTTACATATATTCATATGTAGGGGACTTTGCAGACAACAGCAGCATGCCTAGGCATGTGCCATTTTTGAAAATAAGACTG
>NW_025966374.1:0-2163 GCF_021869965.1 Rhincodon typus
ATCAACTAATGCCTGCTGTGGTGGAGGCAAGTTTGGATTCCCAGTGGCATCTGTATCTAGCGCAGATTCATGGAGAAGTGGCGGAGGGGAATTCAGCCCAGAACGAGCCCGGAAGCGTCAGCAGCAGCAGCAGCTGCAGTGAGGTGGGCCCGAAGTGGACTCACGTTGGTGGTAGAGTTGAGTTTGAGCTGGTGCAGTATCTGGCAGCATTGGAAGCAACTGCACTGTCAAGGTCTAGCAAGGACTCCGTGGCTGGGGCATTGGGTAAGATGGTGCTGAACAGTGATAATTCTTGTTCCAGCAGCGGTGGTACAGCAAAGGGGACTCGTGGTTGGCTACCGGGCCCATGATGTGGAGGTGCCGGTGTTGGACTGGGGTGGACAAGGTCAAAAATCACATGACACCAGGTTATAGTCCAGTAGGTTAATTTGAAAACACTAGGTTTCGGAGGCTCGCTTCCTCTTCAGGTGTAGTGACAGAGGAGGTATCAAAACACAGAATTTATAAGTAAAAGATCAAAAAAGTGTGAGGCTTTGTTTAGAATCTGTTTTAACCTGGAGTCAGACTGGTTTTATTTCCTAAGCAGGAATTTATAAAATGCCCTATCCACTGACTGGGTCTTCCAATTGTGTGCTGTTTGAACAAAATAGAAGTATCTGCAAATACAAATTCATCCCACAGATTTTTTTGTGCGTGTGTGCTTGTGTGTCTGTGGTTGAGTGGGTGAGGGAGAGAGACAGCATGCTCGCGTACGAAACAGCGCGTGTACGTTATCTATCTCATACGCTGCAGGCAAGGATGCCCCAGGGCGTGGTTAGATTGGCAAAACCATGCAGACACTACAACAACGGATGAATGGACACCGCACAACAATTGCCAGATAGGGATTCCCTCCCAGTGAGGAATACTTCAGGGGTCAAGGGCAATCGGCCTCGGATCTTCAGGTAAACATCCACCAAGGTATTTCTTGGGATACACAACAACACAGTTGCCGAGCAGAGGCTCACAGCCAAGTTCGGTATCCATGAGGACTGCATCAACTTGGGTTCATGTTGCACTACAGGTGACCACACCACACTATACACTCACATACATATATTCCCTTACATGGAGAGAGAGCGCGAGCGAGAAAGCAAGCGCGAGTGCAGACATATATAAAACTATGGGGTGAATTTGCACTTGCAGATTTGTAGTCACAGATACATTCTATTTTGTTCAAAAAAGCACAGAATTGGTAGACAGACAACAGGGCATTTTAGAAATTTTTACTTTGTAAATAAAACCAGTCAGACTCCAGGTTAAAACAGACGGATTCTAAACAAGACCTCACACCTAAAATGCATTGCCTGACCGGAGAGGTCACCTCTTGTATACACTGATAAAACCTTTAGTTACCACAGGACAGTGACTTGAAAGAAACTCAGATTTGCATTTTAATCAATCGAAGCCTGCATCTCCTTTCTAACTGATTAAAGATTTAACAGGAGTCAGTCAGCCAGCCATTTTTAGTTTATTCAAAACATTCACATCACTTGTATGATAGTTTGATCTTTTACTTATAAATTCTGTGCCTTGATACCTCCTCTGTCACTACGCCTGAGGAAGGAGCAACACTCCAAAAGTTCGTGCTTTCAAATAAACCTGTTGGACTATAACCTGGTGCCTTGTGATTTTTCATTAGGCCCATAGCGGAGCACTTACCAAGGAGTACTGTAAAGTTGAGCACTATTTCTTTATTTTTCTGCCTTTGTGTTCTATATTTTGGTTAATTTTTCTGTGTTCTAAAATGGCAATGGAGAGTGATAATACTGTACAACATTTTTCACTATTTTGTAACAAAATACACATGACAATAAATAAAAAATAAAAAGTAGACAATTACATAAATAAAGTCTTACTGCAACTGTACAAGCTGGTGAGATAACATCTGGAGTATGGTGAGCAGTTTGGTCCACTTATTTGAGGAAAGATTACTTCACTGGAGGCAGTTCAGAAAAAGTTCACAACAATAATCCCCAGGATGGAGTGATTGATTGTCTTATGAGCAAAGATTGAACAGTTTGGGACTCACTGAGTTTCGAAGAACAAGCGGTGATATCACTGAAACATAACAGATTCTTGAGATGATTGACACGGTAAATGCTGATAGGATGCTCCCCTTCA